>NC_082386.1:2140067-2340100 GCF_031168955.1 Gadus macrocephalus
AGCATAAAACGGCCTGCTCAGCTTGGAGGAGCTGTCACGTTAAAATTGTACCGGGGGCGAAAATTGTACCGGCCTACGTCATCAGTTGTTGACAAATTCCAAACCTGCCTGGCAACAGACGACGCGATCGTTTGTTGCCTGGCAACGGGCGATCGCGTCGAATGACGTAGGAAGGTTCTTGAACATTTGCAAACTTTCATGCTCGTTCATGGCACTCCTTCATTGAGCGCGACAAGACAGGTTTTTGAAACGTGCTTTAAACACTCAGTTTACTAGCTAAATTTGATTAAACAATTCAATCCAATACAAATATAAAGTAAAAACAAGTGTTATCTAGCGATCCGTTATCTGTATTATGTTATTTCGTCTTTGGAAACATGAGCCGACTGGTTTTTGAAACGTGCTTTAAACACTCAGTTTACTAGCTAAATTTGATTAAACAATTCAATACAATACAAATATAAAGTAATAACAAGTGTTATCTAGCGATCCGTTATCTGTATTATGTTATTTCGTCTTTGGAAACATGAGCCGAATGTTTTTTGAAACCTGCCCGGCAACGGACAACCCAATCAAATCAGTTGTCAAGTTGTCAACAACTGATGACGAAGGCCGGTACAATTTTCGCCCCCGGTACAATTTTAACGTGACAGAGCTCCTTCCCATGAGTAAACAATTTGCGTCAAGTAGGCTACGCTCCAAAAATGGCAGGTAAAAAATGCACAGCAAAAAGAAAATATGAAGAGGAACACAGGACGTTTTTGACAGAGTGGGAGAGTTTATATTTTTTTGTTGAACGTAATGGGAAGCCATTCTGCCTGAAATGCCAGGTGTCATTAGCGCAATTCAAGGCTTCAAATCTTCAGCGCCACTTCAGCTCACTCCATGCTAACTTCGACCAGGAATTTCGGAAAGGGACTGAACTTCGCAAGCACAAGTTAATCGCTTTGAAAAGGCAGGCAGAAAAGCAGACACAGATGTTCCAAAAATCTACGACGCACTCAGAGACCCTAACGCTGGCATCTTATCAACTGGCTTGGAACATTGCACGAGCTAAAAAGCCATACAATGAAGGGGAGTTTGTAAAAAAATGCCTCAGTGACGTTGTTAAAATCTTCTCGGTCTGAACAAACTAAAACGAATGGTGTCAGACGTCCAACTGTCCCGCCACACTGTTGAACGCAGAATATCGGACATTAACACGGCTATTGAATCGCAGTTGCACTCCGATCTTCAAGAATGCGTATATTTTAGTGTCGCATTGGACGAGTCTTGCGACATTCAGGACAAGCCACAGTTGGCAATATTTGCACGGTCGGTATCAAGTGAGTGTCATATCAGAGAAGAACTCCTTGACATTGTGCCATTGAAGGACCGAACCCGTGGAATAGATGTAAAAGAAGCGATGATGGCTGCATTTGCGAAAGCAAGTCTCCCGATACCAAAACTGACTGCAATGGCCACGGATGGAGCACCTGCCATGATCGGCTCTTTGAAAGGGCTTGTGGGGCTGTGCAGAGCTGACCACACATTTCCAGAGTTTTGGAATTTCCATTGTATAATCCACAGGGAGCAACTCGTCTCTAAATCACTGAATTTAGACAACGTCATGAAGCCCGTGATGGAAATCGTCAACTACATCCGCACACATGCGCTTAACCACAGGCAATTCAAGAATCTCATCGCTGAGCTGGACCAAGGGCTTCCAGGTGACCTGCCGCTGCACTGCACTGTGAGGTGGCTGTCAAAAGGCAAGGTACTTTCTCGCTTCTTTGAGCTTTTGGATGCCGTGAAACTGTTCATGGAAGAGAAGGACAAGGACTATCCCGAGCTCTCTGACCCCAAGTGGATTATGGATCTGGCCTTTTTGGTCGACATGCTGTGTCACTTGGACAGACTGAACCTGACCCTGCAGGGGAAGTTACACATGCTGCCTGACCTGGTGCAAAGTGTGTTTGCATTTGTCAACAAACTGAAGCTGTTCAAGACGCATATTCAAAGGGGAGATTTAGTGCATTTTCCCGCTCTGCTAAAATCCAACGGGCAAGACACCTGCTGCGCCGCCCTGAAAGAGCAAAAAGCCAGATATGCAACGCTGGTTGAAAACCTGCACGAGAGCTTTGTGACCCGGTTCTGTGATCTACAACTGAAAAGGCCACAGATTACGTTCCTCGTCGACCCGTTCAATGCGGAGACAGACTGTTTGAAAGCCCCACTAGTCACAGATGAGGCTGCGGCCGAGTTGGAGATGATCGATCTTTGTGAGGAGGACCAACTTAAACCTGCTTTAAGGGAAGGGACCATTGAGTTCTGGAAAAGTGTGCCAATGGAAAAATATCCCAATGTCAAACGGGATGCGCTCAAGATAATGTCAATGTTTGGGTCAACATACGTCTGCGAGTCTGTGTTCTCTACCCTTAAACACGTGAAATCAAAGCATCGCTCTGTTCTGACTGACACACATGTGAGAGAATTGCTTCGAGTGGCAACAACGGAATGCAAGCCAGATTTCAAGAGAATTGTTCAAGGCAAGGAATGCCAGAAGTCCCACTAAGCAACATGCAAAGTAAGAGAAAAACGCTATTGTAAATTGTTATATTTTTGTTTGTGGACTTGGTTGAACTGAGAGTTTGTGTGAGGCAGTGCACACAATGTTCATTGTTAAACATTGTTTAAAATTGTTCAAGGCAAGGAATGCCAGAAGTCCCACTAAGTAACATGTATATAAGAGAAAAACGCTATTTTAAATGTTTATATTTTTGTTTGTGGACTTGGTTGAACTAAGAGTGTGTGTGTGAGACAGTGCACACAATGTTCTCTGTGGAAAATTGTTTAAAATTGTTCAAAGCAAGGAATGCCAGAAGTCCCACTAAGTAACATGTATAATAGAGAAAAACGCTATTGTAAATTGTTATATATTTTTTTGTGGACTTAGTTGAACTGAGAGTTTGTGTGTGAGGCAGTGCACACAATGTTCATTGTTGAAAATGACTGGCCTGTGGTCTTCGTACTGTAGGAGTCCATTTCTGTCATTATGTTGGTTGTGTGACATTTACAGTAAATCTGGCTGAGCAGAGGTGTGTGTGTGTGTGTGTGTGTGTGTGTGTGTGTGTGTGTGTGTGTGTGTGTGTGTGTGTGTGTGTGTGTGTGTGTGTGTGTGTGTGTGTGTGTGTGTGTGTGTGTGTGTGTGTGTAAGGGATGGGGGGATGTTCATGTGTACCCGTGTGTATGATGTGGCTCTTTGCAGTAACACAGTAAAAAAGACTGAGAGTCAGAGACTGTGGCTCTTAGTCTCTGACTGGTTGGCCACCCCTGAGCTAGCCCATCAATGTCATCTGCAAAACGGAGGTTGGTAATCGGTCTGCCTCCTATGCTGACCGTTCCTTCATGATCTGCCAGGGCATCCGTCATGATACGCTCCAGAAAAAGATTAAAGAGAATAGGGGAGAGAGGGCATCCTTGGCGCACTCCAGTTGTTGTCCTGAACCAGTCTCCGATAGCTCCATTGTAGAGAACTGCGCTGGTAGCTTTGTTGTACAGGTGTTGTATGACTCTGACAAGGTTAGGGCTGATGTTATATTTCCTCATGGTTGCCCACAGTGCCGCATGCCATACCCGGTCGAAGGCTTTCTTGAAGTCTACAAACACGTGGTAAAGGTGTTGTTGATGCTGCAGATATCTCTCACAGATAATTCTGAGGTTGAATATCTGTTCTGTGGTGCTCCGCCCTGCCCTAAATCCAGCCTGTTCTTCAGCTATGATCAGTTCTGCTTGAGGTTTTAACCTATTCAGTATTATTTTCAGCAGGACTTTGCTGGGATGGCTAATGAGACTGATGGTGCGGTGGTTTTGGCACAGTTGGAGATTGCCTTTCTTCGGAAGTGTGATGATGAGTGACTGGGTCCATGATGTAGGCCACTCACCACTTTGCCAGATTTTGTTGCACAGGATGGTGAGAGTGTCGATCATGGCTTCTCCCCCTGCTTGTACGAGCTCTGCTGTGATGTTGTCCACTCCGGCTGTCTTTCCTTTCTTCAGTGCTCGGACTGCTGTCTCCACTTCTTCACGGAGGATGGGGAGTTTTTCCTCTTCCTCAATGGATTGAGGACATGCCAGGATTGTGGGCTCTCCACCTGCCGTGTGGTTGTAGAGCTCAGAGCAGTATTCTGTCCACCTGTCCAGGATTTTCTGTTCTTCCGTTAGGCATTCACCAGTCTTCCTCTGAATTGTAGAGACTCTGGTCTGTTTTGCTCTTGTTAGCTCCTTGACAGTTTGATATGCCATCTTGGTGTTGGTGTTGGTATTCAGGCTGTTCTCTATCTCTCTGCACTTTCCCTCAATCCAGTTCTGTTTTGCTGACTGCATGCCTTTCTTGATGCTCCTGTTGACTTCTCTGTAAGCATCAGTTCCTTCAGGTAAGTTCTTACTTTTCTTCAGGGCTCTGAGCTTGTCACACAAGTCAAGCAGTTCATTGGTGACCCAAGGTTTTTTCCTTAGGCGGAGTTTGCCAAGGATTTCAGTGGCTGTTTTGGTTATGACTGTGTTCAGCGTGGTGGTCATGTGGTTGACGTCAACTTCTTCTGCACCTAGGATGAGCAGTGGTGCAAACCTTCCCCCTATCTTTGCCTTGAAGGCTTCTGCCACCTCAGGGTCTCGCAGTTTGTCCAGATCAAACTTCATTCTAGTGCACTGGGAGCTTTTGATCTTCTGTAAACGTAGGCGAAAGGACATCAGGACAAGGTCATGATCGCTCCCAATGTCTGCCTTTGGAAAGCTGCGTGTCCTACCGGTGTTAACGCTTGAGCGAAAGCGCTTCTTGATCATGATGTAATCGATCTGATTGTGGTACTCTCCACCGGGGCTGTGCCAGGTCAATCGCCTGGAGGCCTTATGGGGCCCGAGTGTGTTCGCCAGCAGTAGGTTGTTGTACCTGGCAAACTCCAAAAGCCTTAGGCCTCTATCGTTGGTCACGGTGTTGCCGTATGGACCACATGCGTCTTTCCAGTTGGTGTAGGCATCCACTCCAACCTTTGCATTCCAATCTCCTTGCACTATCATGATGTCTTTCTTTGGAGTTTGATCTAGAACTGCTTGCAGTTGTTCATAAAACTCTTCCACCTCACTGTCCTCATACGTGGATGTTGGGGCATAGACCTGGATGATGGTGATGTTGAATGGGGTTGCTCTCAAACGAATGGTAATGAGTCTGCTTGAGACTGGCCGGCAGCCCATGACAGTGTCCTTAATGTTTTTGTGAACAAGGAAGCCAACACCATGCTGGTGTTTATTTTCCTTGCCGCTGAAATAGAGCCTGCATCGGTTGATGTTTCACCGAATCCTTTCCAGCGTAGCTCGCTGATGCCCAATATATTCCAGCGGTATTGATCCATTTCATGGGTAATCTCTTCGAGTTTCCCATCAGCAGTTAGTGTTCTTACATTCCAGGTTCCAACAACTATATTGTCTCTAGTGCGGAATTTGGTTTGGTTTGCTTTGCTTTGCGTTAACGCCGTTAATAACGCGTTTAACTGACAGCTCTAATCTATATATATATATATATATATATTGTGGTAACCCGGTTCTTGGAGGGTCGGGTTCCAGGTATGAATCACACTGGGTCATGGTTTAAAGCCGTTCACAGCGTTTATTGCGCCAGACAGACACTGTTCACATGGATTACAATCATTTAAGTCCGATAGGGTTTCCGTGAGCCTCTATCTCCTCGTCGCTGCCGTGCCGTCCTCGGCCTTCTTTTTAACATGGCTCCTCTGCCACCTGCCAGGTGTCCCCCAATCATGCTGATTGGGGAGGCGAAAGGGCTGCTCTCGGTCGCCGTCTGGTGGGTGACGGGCGGTACACGCCGTCTACCACTGTACCTTGGCCCCGCCCGGGCCGAGGTTTAAGGGGCGGGATGCCACAATATATAATGTGTATGAATTACTTATGTTTAATAAAGTTGTTGCAAAACGCATCAAACTCAATACATGCATGGGCCATTTTCATAAAAACACAAACAAGTTGGTACCTATTTCTAAAAAGAGTTTAATCCTCTGTGGTCCCTGTCTCTCTCAGCAGTGTGCGACATCGGTTCAGCCTCCTTTAAGTACGACATGAGGCGTCTGAGTGAGATCTTGGCGTTCCCCCGGGCCTGGTACCGTCGGAGCATCGCTCGCCGCCTCTTCCTCGGAGACCAGACCATCAACCTGCCAGGTAACTCACTTTGATCTTCAGGGTTTGTGATGAACACAATGTGGGGAAAGAGAAATGTGTTGAACCCCAAAGAAAAAGGAGCAGATCCCATCCAAGTCCGCACCTCTGAAGAAATCTATCCTGGGTGGTCGGTGTCTCAGAAGCAGCCCCTTTGTGACACTGGTCACTACAAGCAGCTGCATCCAAAGCTCGTCTGTTCGTCCATGAACCACTCGGTTCCTTCTGTGGGTGTTCTACCCTTATATTCTGTTTCAAACATGCATTTCAACTTTACATAATTAGTATATAATGTCTCAAAATAGAAGCCAATCTTTAGTTGTGCCAAAGGTCTTTGTTCTACCGTTTTCTTTGAAGCCAGTTGCCACCAATGCTACCAAAATGTTACCGGACAGCGTTTGTATACTGTAGGTTGGACAGTGTATATACTGTAGGTTTGATGGTGTATAATTGTATGTTTATATGCTGTAGGGTTGGCAGTGTATATCTTATATGCTGTAGGTTTGACAGTGTTTATCTAGATTTATACTGTAGATTTGACAGCGTACCGGTACATATACTGTAGGTTTGACAGTGTATATTTGTATCTGTATATACTGTTGGTTTGACAGTGTATATTTGTATGTGTACATACTGTAGGTTTTACAGTGTGTAATTGTATGTGTATACTGTAGGTTTGAAAGTGTATATTTGTATGTGTATTTACTAGGGATGGGCATTTGGTTAAATTGTCTTGGTCGATCTTCGGGAGAATTAACGATCAATTAGCCGATTAATCATTAATATTTTATGTTAAAATTAAGTATTTATATGCTATATTCAAAATGCAATGAAAATACAAAAACGGCGTGTTTTCCCCATTGGGATCTTTATTATTAGATGAACGACTCGATTATTAGATGAACGAGTTAAACCGGATCCGTTCAATGGTTATGCGTTACTGTGCTCTGAGCAACGGAGCCTGCAGCTCGGAGCCGGTGGTCATAAACTAAAAATGATCACAACCCTTTTTTGTTCCCAAAATAATAATAGTAATATAAAAAAACAATCATGTTTAACATATCCAAAAATATATTATACTTAATTCGGCTAGGTTTTCCCAAATGTAACTCAAAATATCCAAAAAGTCAGAGAAAGAAGGCAGAGAACAATGAATTAGGCTTAGTACTAAAGCTTCTGAAAATAGAACCAGTAACTCACGGATGTCTGTTCAGAAAGATGAGCATGTTGACATGCTGTGGGGTCAGACGTGACCGCAGCCTGGTGACCGTCAGTCCAGCTGCCGAAAACACCCGTTCTTAGGGGACCGACATTGCCTTGGTGGGATCCCCCCCCACTTGCAGATCCTCCCTGGTGGGACTGTTTGCAGCAACAATATTGGCCACGTTGTCATGAACGCATGCAATAACTCGGTCTTCAAGTCCCCGTTGCTCTACAGCAGGGGTCAGCAACTGGCGGCCCGCGGGCCAAAACTGGCCCGCCCGATTTTTCTGAAGCTATATGAATTATTATTATTATTATTATTATTAAAAAAAATAATTAATATAGAATATCTACATCTGTTAAATTCAAAGGGCCGGATACGGTGAAATTTTTTTTTCTTTCACAACCATTTTTTCATTTAATTGTATCAAATCCTGCTACTACTCCCGGAAGGTTAGAGACACACTAGTCACAGTCACTCGTAAGCTGCGAGGGGTTACGCGTAAGCTGCAAGGGGCTGACCGGGAGTTATTGGATACTATGCAATATTAAATTAAACGGAGCCCCCCTCTATAGGCCTATATACAACAACCATGGCGACCCGACATTACGTATATTTTTGTGTGATACTGCGTGTAGAGAAAGGCAGGAGCTGTTGACGAAAGTCCACAAAAGATTTAAAACGCCAAGCTGAGGCAAGAATGAGTTCACGTCTGAATGTAGGCTACAAACGCGATTAACTATTCACAAGTGCAAAAACGCCAACATATTCTTTATTTTGCTGACCACTTTTGGGTTAGGGACGAATTAAGGTGTTTTATCCCTACAAAAGCCTCGTAAGGCCAGTTCCTCTGCATCTCTCTCGTAGATTGCATCTTTCAACGTCTTTTTTTAATATGACTGCATCACCTTCTCTGACATGATCAGCAACTCGTGGATTTCTCTTTCTCTCCAGTTAGAACAGCTCATTCTGATATCGCTGCGTTGTCTCTGTGGAGACAGTGTAGCAACTATGGCGACACATTAGTGCCATAATTCACTAATGTGATAAAAGATGCATTCGGGCGTATTATATTATTCCACACGCGTAGATATTAACTGCGAGCGCGCAAATGATCTCTGCGCGCACGCAAATTACCTCTGCGCGTGCGCAAATTACCTCTGCGCGCGCAAATCAGCCTCTCGCGCGCGCAAATTACCTCAGCGCGGGCAAAACAGCCTTTCGCGCGTAACAGCCTCTCGCGAAAGATGTTTTTACGCTCGCTCGAATTTAATTTTGGCACTATTGGGGAGGGAACCAAGGCAGGGCGGGCTTTCCTATGATTGGCCGTTTCTGAAGCGTGATATTTGATTGACAGCCCTCCTCAGCCCTCCTCTCATTCAATTCTGAATTGTACAGTAAATGGCTGAAACGATAGTTACGTATTGTAACTCCAGATTCTATGAGTATAGGCGCAGCCTTTTAAGTGTCGGCCTCATTGTCCTTTAAATAGCTGAAGAAAAGCTGTTTATTGGGAGCAGAACGTCCGCCGGCGCCCGACTATATCTGCGAAATGCGGACGTCGTTGAGGCACGCCGCGCGCGGACGTAATTGAGGCCCACGCTGTTGGTGATCGGGGATTACAAATTTTTCAGTGCTACGGCTCACGCCTAGGGATAACCCAATAGCGATAGCCTTAAAAGGCTGCACCTATACTCATAGAATCTAGAGTTACAATACGTAACTATCGTTTCAGCCATTTACTGTAAAATTCAGAATTGAATGAGAGGAAGGCTGAGGAGGGCTGTCAATCAAATATCGCGCTTCAGAAACGGCCAATCATAGGAAAGACCGCCCTGCCTTGGTTCCCTCCCCATAGTGCCAAAATTAAAATCGAGCGAGCGTAAAAACAACTTTCGCGAGAGGCTGTTACGCGCGAGAGGCTGTTTTGCGCGCGCACAGAGATCATTTGCGCGCTCGCAGTTAATATCTACCCGTGTGGAATAATATAATACGCCCGAATGCATCTTTTATCACATTAGTGAATTATGGCACTAATGTGTCGCCATAAGCAACACCCCTACCCAACGTGATCAGGCATGACATTTACGTTATTAGGGCATACACTGCTTGGTAGGCATATGACTAAGCCAGCTGACGGGCCTGTGTCGCAGTTCCAGATGCACTTTCAATGTTCTGGCCCGCCACCTACTGGCTGGAAAGCTGCGCGTTTTTCAAGTGCTACATCATTTGAGTCGTGGCCGTGTTGTACTTCAACACAGCTTTGCAGTGTTGGCAGTTAACTACGTTTTTTGATCGTTTGACGCTAAAATCGAAAACGAGATTGAAATTCGATTAATCGCCCAGCCCTATTTGACAGTGTATATTTGTGTGTGTATTTTCTGTAGGTTTGACTGTGTATATTTCTATATCTATATACTGTAGGTTTGACAGTGTATATTTGTATGTGTATATACTAGGGGTGCGACGAGATCTCGTGCCACGAGATTAAATTCGACGATATTACCCGTCGCGTTAAAAATCTGTCTCGCGAGATTTCTGAGCTATCCAAACTTCTATTTGTGGCCTGTAGGGGCAGTAATGCGCCTTTGCTACGTCTAGGCCGCCAGAACCTTACGAAGGAGAAGGAAAAGAAGAAGAGGAGGAGAAGGAGGGGAAGCAGGGGAAGCAGCCATAGGCAGCCAGAATGACGTCGGAAAATACCCGTATTACCGTCGAAGATGCCCCCGCCACTTTTAAATGATTCGTTTGGCAGCATTTTGGGTACCCGGCGGAAATTATGAATGGCAGTAGAGTGACTGATAAGACACGGACAATACCAAGTTGTCAGTGACATACTTGGTCAGACTCTGTTTGCACTATTTGCACTCTGTATTGATGGAGTAGAACTTTGATTTGGTTTTGCACATAATATTGTTTGCACTTGAAAAATGTATTTTAAATTATTTAATTTAATTTATTTTACTTCAACTTTTATCAATTTTAGTTTTAGTTTCAATTTCATGAATGTTAAGAGTTATAATAAAACATTTCAAAATGCATGTGCAACTCTGTTAAAGGGACTCGCACCTTTGTTGCATTTGAGAATTACAGCACATTCAAATCATCCCGCCTTCCTCCAATGCCCCACCCCCTAAGCGTTAGTACAAAACTAAGCGAGTACAAAAGTTCTAGACTCCCATGGGTTATGTTTAGACTCCCATGGACAACGTAGCGTCTGAGGCCGAAATGGGTCCCCTAATCGGACTGAATGGTGCGGTTGGTTGCCAACGGTCTGGAGGTCTTCGTGGAGCTCCAGATTAGCGGGACAACGTCGCGTCTGAGCCCGAAATGGGTCCCGTAATCGGACTGAGTGTGGCGGTTGGTTGTCAACGGTCTGGAGGTCTTCCTGGAGCTCCAGAGTAGCGGGACAACGTTGCGTCTGAGTCCGAAATGGGTCCCGTAATCGGACTGAGTGTGGCGGTTGGTTGCCAACGGTCTGGAGGTCTTCCTGGAGCTCCAGAGTAGCGGGACAACGTAGCGTCTGAGGCCGAAATGGGTCCCCTAATCGGACTGAATGGTGCGGTTGGTTGCCAACGGTCTGGAGGTCTTCGTGGAGCTCCAGATTAGCGGGACAACGTCGCGTCTGAGCCCGAAATGGGTCCCGTAATCGGACTGAGTGTGGCGGTTGGTTGTCAACGGTCTGGAGGTCTTCCTGGAGCTCCAGAGTAGCGGGACAACGTTGCGTCTGAGTCCGAAATGGGTCCCGTAATCGGACTGAGTGTGGCGGTTGGTTGCCAACGGTCTGGAGGTCTTCCTGGAGCTCCAGAGTAGCGGGACAACGTCGCGTCTGAGTCCGAAATGGGTCCCGTAATCGGACTGAGTGTGGCGGTTGGGTGCCAACGGTCTGGAGGTCTTCCTGGAGCTCCAGAGTAGCGGGACAACTTCGCGTCTGAGTCCGAAACGGGTCCCCTAATCGGACTGAGTGGTGCGGTTGGTTGCCAACAGTCTGGAGGTCCTGAGAATCATCCAGGGGAGCGGGACCACTTGGCTTCTGAGGCCGAATCGGGTCCCCTTGTCGGACTGAATGGTGCAGTTGGTGGCCAACAGTCTGGAGGTCTTCCTGAGGCTCCAGAGGAGGGTAACTCTGTGAGTCCGAGTCCGAGATGAGTCCCCTAATCGGACTGAATGGTGCAGTTGGTGGCCAACAGTCTGGAGGTCTTCCTGAGGCTCCAGAGGAGGGTAACTCTGTGAGTCTGAGTCCGAGATGAGTCCCCTAATCGGACTGAATGGTGCAGTTTCAGTACGCCGTGGACCACTTTGGTCTGCCATCGTCAGTCGCTACGGTCGCTACTGTCTGCCGTGGAATCAAAACAAACCCTCTAGTTGAGGCCGCGCCTTGATGACGCGGGCCCGAATGCGCCACAAGAAGCAGACGGAAAACCTTATATATCCATGCAGCAAACTTACAGGTCTGTCGGCCAATAAGGTCCTTCGGTCCGAAGAATTTTATTGGTTGAAGTTTTCACTAAATATTATCAGAGTAAAATAATTGTTTTGTTTTTACTCCTGGTGGGTCTGTCTTGCATATTAGAGTGTTATTACCTTATTAATACCAATTTAACCTTATCCAAAAAAAGTGTAAAAATGCAACAAAGGTGAGAGTCCCTTTAAATAAAAGTCTGTTGGTCCAGTCATATATTTTGTCATTGTAGTTTTCTTAAAATCTCGTCTCGTCTCGTTCTCGTGAACCGAATATCGTGTCTCGTCTCGTCTCGTGAGCTGAGTGTATCGTCACACCCCTACTATATACTGTAGGTTTGACAGTGTTTATTTGTCCTCTCAGCCTCCGGCCCGGCGACGCCCGACTCCTCTGAGAACGCGTCTCAGCACCTCTCCCCCGAGGCCAGCCGCAAGGCCTACTGGAGGACCTGGGACGGCAGCACCGGGGGCCACGCCTCCCCCAACTTGTTCTCGGACCACTTGGTCAACACGTCCCTGGGGGGCTTCTCCCACCTCAAGTCCCCCATCCCGGTCCGCACCAGGAGCGCGTCGGACTCCTCGGCCCCGAGACAAGGTAGAGCTCTGAACACTGATCAGGACTTTGGTAAGTTAGGAACTGACTGAAATGGATTGGACTGAAGTGTTGCGTTGTCTACGTTATTTGACGTTATTCAATTTGACCTTTTGACCCGCGTCCTACACTTTTAAATTCATCCTCTCAGTTTTCTGTCTTCCAGACTGTGTGACGAGGACGTCCACCCCGTCCTCCGCCAAGAATGGGAAGGTGTCCGGGCCGCAGGGCACCCCGTGGGAGACGCTGGTGGTGTTCGCTATCAACCTCAAGCAGCTCAACGTCCAGATGAACATGAGCAACGTGATGGGGAACAACACGTAAGCTGCTGTTGATCAATAGTTGAGTTGGAAACGCACAAAGCACCAAGATACTGTATTACAGTGGCAGAGTGGAATTAACTCCACGTGCCATCTTCCTTCTGTAGCATCAACCTTAACGTGTTGATTATTTTCAACACGATATAAACTGCTCAAAAAAATAAAGGGAACACTTAAACAACACAATGTAACTCCAAGTCAATCACACTTCTGTGAAATCAAACTGTCCACTTAGGAAGCAACACTGATTGACAATCAATTTCACATGCTGTTGTGCAACTGGAATAGACTACAGGTGGAAATGATAGGCAATTAGCAAGACACCGCCAATAAAGGAGTGGTTCTGCAGGTGGTGACCACAGACCACTTCTCAGTTCCTATGCTTTCTGGCTGATGTTTTGGTCACTTTTGAATGCTGGCGGTGCTTTCACTCTAGTGGTAGCATGAGACGGAGTCTACAACCCACACAAGTGGCTCATCAATACGAGCTGTGGCAAGAAGGTTTGCTGTGTCTGTCAGCGTAGTGTCCAGAGCATGGAGGCGCTACAAGGAGACAGGCCAGTACATCAGGAGACGTGGAGGAGGCCGTAGGAGGGCAACAACCCAGCAGCAGGACCGCTACCTCCACCTTTGTGCAAGGAGGAACAGGAGGAGCACTGCCAGAGCCCTGCAAAATGACCTCCAGCAGGCCACAAATGTGCATGTGTCTGCTCAAACGGTCAGAAACAGACTCCATGAGGGTGGTATGAGGGCCCGACGTCCACAGGTGGGGGTTGTGCTTACAGCCCAACACCGTGCAGGACGTTTGGCATTTGCCAGAGAACACCAAGATTGGCAAATTCGCCACTGGCGCCCTGTGCTCTTCACAGATGAAAGCAGGTTCACACTGAGCACATGTGACAGACGCGACAGAGTCTGGAGACGCCGTAGAGAACGTTCTGCCTGCAACATCCTCCAGCATGACCGGTTTGGCGGTGGGTCAGTAATGGTGTGGGGTGGCATTTCTTTGGGGGGCCGCACAGCCCTCCATGTGCTCGCCAGAGGTAGCGTGACTGCCATTAGGTACCGAGATGAGATCCTCAGACCCCTTGTGAGACCATATGCTGGTGCGGTTGGCCCTGGGTTCCTCCTAATGCAAGACAATGCTAGACCTCATGTGGCTGGAGTGTGTCTGCAGTTCCTGCAAGATGAAGGCATTGATGCTATGGACTGGCCCTCCCGTTCCCCAGACCTGAATCCAATTGAGCACATCTGGGACACCATGTCTCGCTCCATCCACCAACGCCACATCGCACCACAGACTGTCCAGGAGTTGGCAGATGCTTTAGTCCAGGTCTGGGAGGAGATCCCTCAGGAGACTATCCACCACCTCATCAGGAGCATGCCCAGGCGTTGTAGGGAGGTCATACGGGCACGTGGAGGCCACACACACTACTGAGCCTCATTTTGACTTGTTTTGAGGACATTACATCAAAGTTGGATCAGCCTGTAGTGTGTTTTTCCACTTTAATTTTGAGTGTGACTCCAAATCCAGACCTCCATGGGTTAATGAATTTGATTTCCATTGATATTTTTTGTGTGATTTTGTTGTCAGCACATTCAACTATGTAAAGAACAAAGTATTTAATAAAAATATTTCATTCATTCAGATCTAGGATGTGTTATTTTAGTGTTCCCTTTATTTTTTGGAGCAGTGTATATCACCTTTTCGTCATATTCCTACTTGGATAAATCAGTAATTTCACAAGAGAACCTGGCCAATTCCAACCAAGTATTGCTGCCGTCCAAAACGGTTTGATGCTTTGTCTTTCATGGAAGAGCTGTGCATTTTTTATGGCGTAATGTTGCAGAATATCACACACAAGCTGGTCAGGATTGCCATAGACAAATGTCAAATAGTGATACAGCAAATACCACAAGCAATATTTCACTCTGTGAAGAATTTTCCATTAATGTCAACGTTAAGGCAACAATCCTAAAGCTTGCCATGCATTGACAACGCTTGTTCTATGAACCAAAGAGATGACAGCTGTAGTCACTATTTCCATTAGACTGAGATGGCTGATGTGATGTCACGTGGGTCACGTGGGTCGGGGCGTTCAGCCATCATCACTATGTGCCTTAGTTTCATATATTTTTGTCCATATATACTTATTTGATGAACCTGATGACGTGGATACTGCATTACGTTCTAATGAGAGCTCATTGGCTCCTCCAGGTGGACCACCAGCGGTCTGAAGAGCCAGGGCCGCCTGTCCGTGGGCAGCAATCGGGACCGGGAGATCAGCATGTCGGTCGGCCTGGGGCGGTCCAAGCTGGACTCCAAAGGGGGCGTGGTGGGGGGCAATATCGACGTGAACACTCTGGAGATGGTCTGTGAGTACCTGAGGATAATGACAAGTAGCGGCAGAGTCGATTGGTTTGAGTTTGTTCTATTCAATTTTGCTTCGGGTGCGTTAAATATATATATCAGTGGAGGCTTCTCCATTGAGGAGAGGGAGGAAGATCCTCCCTAACATTGTTGAGAATAAAACATTTAGATTGCCCAGACTATTGTAATGAATGAATGGCCTTAAATATGACTACTTTATTGCCTTTGAATATATAATGTTTGTTTCCCTGGGTAAAGGGACATTAGCACCCCCTATAGCCTATTGACAATGACTTCAGGGAGGAACGTCCTCCTTCCGTCTCCATTGACTCCCATTCATTTCCCCGAAAGTACTGGCGGCCGGTGGATAACATTGGTTTCAATGGGAGAGAGGAGGAAAGTCCTCCTCTGAGTGGGTTGGACCTTAAGGGGTCTGATTCGCGCAAAAATCTATCCGTCTGCGCTATGAACCAATAAGTAGGATCCCTGGATGTTGAGCAGTGTTGCCAGATTGGTCAGATTTCCCACCCAATTGGGCTACTTTTAAGCATGTTAGGCTGGAAAAATTATCATTGGGCGGGAAATCTGCCCAATCTGGCAACGCTGTCGATAACAAACCCGGTCTGCATTGCCACGGTGCTCAGTCTAAGAGACCCAGAGCAAGTGAAATCTGCGATAGCGAGATCCTAAATGCACAATGGAAACATTGGAAACGGAGGACATTGTTAACGTCTTATTACAAAAAGCATTCCATTCATTCAGTTACAGTGCTAAGTTAGCGACCAAAGAAAGAGGTAGACCACTTCCCAAAATCAAGGTCACCAAAAGTAATGGCAACGTCAGTGTTGTGAGTGCTACATGGTTTGCTAGGTACGCATGGCTTACTGGTAGCATTACAAGCAATCGACTTTATTGCTGGCCTCGTTTGCTTATGAATAATAGCAAATCTCCAACGTGGGCTGTTCATGGTTTCACTGATGTGAAAAATCTTGATAGGGCAACCAAACGTTGGTGCTGCTATCCGACTTTCCTTGCTATGCACCATGCCTATAGATCAGGTTGTAGATGAGGGTGTGCGGCTGCAAATCCAACAGCACAATGCTAAAGTGCGTGGTGTGACATGCTGGCTCCATGCATGCAACATGAACCGGGGAGACCACGCTATTTCCACAATAATAAGTAATTTATTATATAATAAACATATTAATAAGAAGTGTGGTGCAAGTCAGTATAAATGTAAGTAACCAAAAAGGTAATGTAAATATCAGTCCATGTGCATACAAAGGAAGACGAGGGAAAGCAAATGCTGGGAGGAGGGAGAAGCCTCGTCTGCTGTCTGGGCAGGCTCTTTATACTGCCACCGGTCCATCCCACACCTGCCGACAATCTCCTAATCAGGAGGGAGAGAAACACAGGCATACACAGCAGGGGCGGGGTCAAAGACCCAACTGGGTCGTCACATCCCCCCCCTTAAAACAGAAGCCCACCTAAATGGGATTCTGTTCCTAAGAAACAACCACAAAAATAAATCGATCAAAATAAAATCAATAACCAATCAATCCAAAAAAAGTAGAACCAACCAAAAACAACAAAACCCAACTACCACCAGTTATCTCCGCCCAAGACTCCTGTCCCACAGCAAAACCGGGCCCGGAAAAGCACTTTAAGAGGGACAGGGGAGGAGAGAAATAACTACATGCATGTATGTATGAAATCAACCAACTATTCTATCAACTCCGGGGCGCGGGACAACGCATCTGCCATATCGTTGTCCATGCCCCGAATGTGGCGAATCTGAATATTGTAGGGCTGCAAAAACAACGCCCAACGCATCAGGCGCTGTTTCGGATTCTGTAACGAGTGGAGAAAGGTTAACGGATTGTGATCCGAAAACATCACCACCGGAAGAACACCCCTCACCAACATACACATCGAAATGCTGAAGCGACCATACCATGGCCAGGGCTTCTTTCTCGATTGTGGAATAATTTAACTGGTGACGATAAAACTTTCCGGAAAAATAACAGACAGGACGGCCTATGTCCTGCTCATCCGTTTGTAACAGCACTGCCCCTGCACCAACCTGGCTGGCATCCACCTGAATCTTAAATGGATGGTCAAGCCGGGGAGCCGCCAGGACAGGACAGGTGCCGTGCCGAGCCCCAATGATGTCCTCATGCAACTGGCTCTCTGGTCGCTGCTCACTGTGTTCCAAGACCGAAGATCCGTCTTCTGTCGGACCTTCAGTCTCCACTATCTGGTGAACTGCTAAATTGTTCTCTTGTTCTTGTATGGGTGGTTTTTCGCCGTGTTCAATTGTTTGTAACTCATCACCGCACACATCTCTCATGGAATCGCCTCGGGATAATAACAAACTAGTGTTATCCAATTCAGACTGACTGATATCTTTGTCTGTCGAAAACTGGAAGTCACTTTCTATCCATTCCTGATCAACTTTATCATATGCAGTGAAAAGCGTTTGTTCTTCATCCTCTTTTTCCCTGTATTCCCTTGGCACAACAATTTGCAACAACGTCTCAATAAGTTCATCTTTCAATGATACAAATTTTCGCATAAGCAATCCATCATGAATCAAATATCCCCGGTCTGCGCTCTGCAATTCTTCGCCTGACAGAACCCCATCCCTTAATTCTGTTCACCCATCCTCTTCTTTCTGAGCCAGAATAAAATCATCACGTTCTAATGTTGATGGCAAACTTGGTATTTGTGGGCATGCACGTTTATTTGCACTCAAACTATCCATGACTCGCAACCGACTGTTTGCACGAGTGACCGCACACGCATTAAACACTCCAGGAAATACTGTTGCGCACTCGTCTTGCTTCACAGACTTGGACGGCTCGATGGTCACTATTGGTAGTGCTGGCCCACTTGGCCAGACACGATCTCCTGCCAAATTGTTGCCCAAAATTGTATGCACTCCCAGTCAGAGTTCCCGTTGTCCGGTAATTACCGTCTTTGACCGGAAAAAAATGAGGAGGACCGAAAATTCTAAATGTCTCCGGTCAGAATGACCGATTGGAAATAAGGCCCCGTCCAAACGGAGCCGAAACGGGCGAAAACAATCCGGTTTCGTTTTATGCAGAATATTGAAGGCGCTGGTTCTCCACAGAAAAAAGTGGAGCGCATCAACCCTGCGCCGCTGCGCGCATTCAGCATGCGCTCTGTATACAAACATTCAGTCACGAGGAGATTCAACCCTTAAAATTGAGCAGGAATACTTTTGAATGTGTTCATTTGAATTGTGTTTAAATATGCTACAGTGGTCATTTGTTTAGCCAATTCATGTAAAACAATGAGGGTTTTGATTGTAGCGTAGCCTGTGTGATAAAATAAATAAGTTGTTACATTTCGTGCACTCGCTCAAATTGGTCGCTATAGACTACCGTAGGTTTATGAACTAAACGGCGGCAAGCTAGCGAAAGCCGGCGGCAAGCTTTGTGGAGTACCGGTATTTAACAACCATGGCGAATCAAAATATGATCACACACTTCTTCTTCTTTATATAGCCTGCCTATCAATTTTTTTAAGTTCAATAAACACGGACAATATCAGACCGATTTTTTTCCAATTTGACCGGTAAAATGAAACCTTCCCGGTCACATGACCGGCACCAATTTCTTCTAGCGGAAACACTGCTCCCAGTACAGGCAACGCAGGGCACACGCCGACAACAACATTCCCCTTCACCAGATCAGAACTTAGTTCGATACTGTGGAGGGGAACAGACATAGGGCCCTATCTTGCATCCGGCGCAAGTGACTTAGTCACTGGCGCATGTGTCGTTGCTAGTTCACAACTGGCGCAGAGCATTCTTTTCCCACCACCGCCACTCGCCGGTAAATTAGGGATTGATCATGCGCCCCAAGGGGCAGTTCGGCGGAAGGAGGAGGCGTGTTCTGGCGCAAACGGTATTTTGCCGTTTCTGAATACCATTGCGCTACTGACCAGGAAATACCTGGTTTAAAGTCAGTGGCGCGTTGTTCAGATGCTATTTTAAGGGCGCATGCATAGCTACATGCGCATGCGATGCGTACGGATTGCTTGTGCACCTCGCGCATACACTTTGCTTCTCCCATCTACCTAGCCGCACATTCTTGGTAAATTATTTGGGAAAGAACAGCTGATGCAGCGGTAATAAGTTGTACTTTTAAATCAATGCATCTGCAAACACCGTACAGCAAACACATATTTTCTTGACAGACATCGTGTTGGCCTACATGCCCATAACTTTTAGGATTGATGAGTATTTGATCGTGAAAAACATTGTTTTACCGCGAGTGAGTGTTAAAAAGAATTAATGAATGCGGGCCTGCGTGTGTGCTCTGTTTAAACACACGCAAACTAAACACGTAACGCATAATACAATCAATGGCAATGTCTATTACCGCGGGGACACATGCATATTAGGATAGCATACAATACTGATAAGAAACAATGTTTATAATGTATTGCATATATCATTAAATAGAACCACAGTTACCATATGTTATATCATATAGGCTAGCCTACGTTTTCTTTGCCGAAATTTATTCGAGGACTCAGTAAGTTGTGGAAGAAAACCCCTTATTCCATGTGTGAATTAGGCCATATTATTTGGCAATAAACTGAGCCATTTGCAGTTTGAAATTCATGTGCATCTGTCTCATCTGACGCGCTGTCAAAATATCAACTCGTCCGATTCAAATGCGCCCATGGCTCTTAAAGGGGATGGGAGCTGGCACTCTCATTGGTTTGTTGGACGTTACGCCCAAACCACACCTCCGGGTAACTGCTTCAGACCAACCCTTTTGACACTTGCGCCGCGACGCAAGTGTCATTTATCCGCCTGTAAAATAGCGATAGCGCCGTAGAACCGCCCACAAAGCTACTTGCGCTTTGCGCTTCCCACTTGCGTTTCAGACCGTTAAAATAGGGCCCATAGTCTGCATTCCGATGCCTCGAATTAGCACAACATTCCCCGTGCTCGACTGCCCTGAGAATGGCAAAACGGACTCAACAACAAAAGTTTCAGTAGCACCAGTATCCCGCAGAATCTTTACCGGCCTCTTCTCTGAACTACCTACAAGTGAAACAAATCCGTCCGTAATAAACGGCCCGTAGCCTTCACCTACGTGCCCGATAGCGGATTCAGAAAAGCACTGACCTTCCCCAGGACGATCCAGCACCCCACAGCCTGAACCCCCTTTCGAGGCAGTACCCTCCATAGGGTCTTTGTTCACCTGCTCAACGTTGGGTGTGGGGTTTGACTGCCGAACATTCGCCACGCATCCATCCCCATTAGCGGAGGATGGCCTGCTGAAGTTTGACTTGGTTGGAAGTCTATTCCGTAATGACGGACAGTACCTCTTCCAATGACCACTTTCACCACAATAATGGCACCTTTCATTGTCAGCCTTATTCCTATATGAGGAATCCTGTCTAACCACAACCTGACCACTATCGTTCCCATGGTACCGAGTGGTCCGACGCCCATCCAGAGTGTGATTGACAGGTCTATGAGTTAAAGCATACTCGTCCGAGAGGACGGCAGCCTCCGCGGCCGTCTTAACCTTGTGCTCATTAATAAAGGCAGCCAGATGCTCTGGTACAATGCTCCAATACCACCAAATCACCCAGTTGTTCCAAGGTTGCTACATTGACTGCGGAACACCAGCGGTTAAAATAACCAACAAGGTCTCTGGCCACCTCAGAGTATGTTTGCCGGTCACCTTTTCTCCAATTTCTAAAATGCTGTCTGTAAAACTCTGGCACTTGTTCGTAAGCCCGCAATACTGCTGCCTTCACCGACTTGTAGCACCTACGCTCAACCACTGACAACGCCACATATGCGTCTTGGGCGCGCCCCTCGAGAACTGCTTGTAGAAGCAAAGTGCGCTCTGCATCATCCCACTCCCGCTGATCGGCAATCCCCTCAAGAGGGAGAAGAAAATGTCGGGGTCTCGGTCGTTAAATTTTGGTAAAAACCTAATCATATTAGAGAGGTTTCCCTCTACGCCCGACCTCGAATCCCCAGCTTCAGTACCCCGCATTTTCCCCTCTGCAATCAATTTAAACTTCTCTCTCTGAAGTTCAGACTCGATTCTCAGTCTCTCGATGTCATTGTCTCGTTTCAGCTTCTCGATTTCCAAAGCAACCTCACGGTCAAGACGCCTCCGCTCTAAATCAGCTTCACGGTCACGGTCTAGATGCTTCTGCTCCGCCTCGAAACGCCTGAGCGCCATTTTCTGTTCGAAACTCAAATCCTTGTCCCCAGAACGCGAATCTTCATCCGAGTCGTTTGGTGTAGATGGCTCAGTCTGAGTTCTTATAATAGACTTCTCTACCAAACCCGATCTTATCCGTTCCTGTAGTTCCTCTTTTCCTAAATCTTTCCGCAGACCCTCCAATCCATAATGCTCAGCCACCTCCCACAATTGTCGCTTGGTACACTTATAAACTTTAGCCTCCGATGGGGCCTCAACAAAAGCTTCCATGTCCCTTTTAAGCAATGCTTGTACACAGGGCTCTACACTAACTTTTTTTTTTCAGGAGCACTCGTGCCCCTAAATGAAAAAATGTAGGAGCACAGGGAAAAAAAATGGGGGCACAATAGGTTTTTGTTTAGAACATTTATTAGCGTGCAGAAATTGCACACACCAACAGCAACAACTTACTAAAGCAAAATTAAGACAAATAAATAGACAAGATTACATTTAGGCTACACAAAACAGCACCAATTTCGGCTTCCACCGTACCAGGGTTATTGGGCTGGGTGCGATTTATATAGAAATCGGGACAGCGAGAATGCCTAGTGGACTCGATGTGTTTCACCACAGCATCGCGTTTCAGATTAGGGTTCCCCGTCATAACCAGAGAGGAGCTTGCCATTGCCGACGGGGCTTCCTTACAAAATGTACAGAACATTTTCTTGTTCTTAGCATCATAAACTAGCCACCCGAAATCCTTCAACCAGTTGGGGGTTGAATTTGTAGACTTTATCGACTACAGTAACAGCATTAACTTTCTCCACGCAGTCTATTCATAATATTGTAATGACCACGGAAGAGGCAGTGAATGAAGTATTGATTAGACAGCGATTTAGATACCTAATAAACCGTGGAACACACAAGACTGGTAACCATAGCAACGTAGGTAAAACAGACCCCGCTAAACCCTCCCGCCTACCGCGCTACGGCCATCCGGAGGCGCACAGAGCTTTTGGCCGTGAAATTATGTATACAATACAATTATATCATATGCTATTCTATATAGAGCTCGGGGAGTCGCAAACGGCAACAATCACTCTCTCCTCCATTCTGCGGTTCACCCCGGACTGCACTGCAGGGAATGGTTGGCCGGTTGAAAACTGATTGGCTGTTATGTTACGCACGTCACTAGGGATGGGAATTGATAAGAATTTCACGATTCCGATTCCGATTCTGCTTATAGATCCGATTCCTTATCGATTCTCTTATCGATTCTCATTGGGTGAGAAAATAAGTACAAATGTGTTTGTTTGCATTAAATCTCTTTAATATCTGATCAGAAGTGCTTCTAGAATTAGGAAATTTAACATTTTCAAATCAATTGGTCTAGACAAAAAAATATTTTTTTAAGCCCAAGTGCCATCATTATGTGCCATATAACTAAAAACACAGACTGAAAACAGTCAAGTAAGAGCTTGTGCCTTTTGGAATGCGAACAGTGCTCATTTGCATTCAACTTGTAACAAAATTCAACTGACATAAACAAAATGAAGTATTGATTAGACAGAGATTTATTAGATGGGCCTACCTAATAAACCGTTGGAATACACACGACCGGAAACCATAGCAACGCCGGTAAACAAACCCCGAGAAGCCCATTCCCTATGAGAGCTCCCCACGCTACGGCCATCCGGAGGCGCACAGAGCTGCTGGCCGGGATATTATGTATAAAATTATATTATATTACATATGGAGCTCCTAGAATATTACATATAGAGCTCCTAGAATGAGTCGCAAACTGCAACTATCACTTTCTCCTCCGTGCTGCAGTTCACCACGGACTGCACTGCACTGAGTTTGACGGTTGAACGCTGATTGGCTGTTACGTTACATATGTCACTCAGTTGTCACGCTGTTGAACGCTGATTAACATCACGAAAAAAACTGGTTGTTTTCTCTCGCGAAAAATTCGCCCGATACGCGTCTCTACGTTCACTATGTATGGGATCTTGTCGCCCCATCGCGTTTGGTGTGAACGCACAATGCGCTTCTTCCTCGGCGGCACCATGTTTGCTGCGTTCTGAACCAAAACAAAGCAGCGTGTGTGTGACGTCATGACGCCTTTGCCGCGACCGGAACCGATAAGCG
Source organism: Gadus macrocephalus (assembly GCF_031168955.1). Classification (NCBI taxonomy): domain Eukaryota; kingdom Metazoa; phylum Chordata; class Actinopteri; order Gadiformes; family Gadidae; genus Gadus; species Gadus macrocephalus. The sequence goes on from NC_082386.1 coordinate 2,163,580, forward strand.
GAATCGTTAAGCAGGCTTGCTAATGATGCCAAGGAATCGGTTGACTCGGCACCGGTTCTGAACAAGAACCGGTTCTCGATTCCCATCCCTACACGTCACTCAGGGGCCACGCTGTTGAACGCTGATTGGCTGTCATCACGCGTATGTTGCGGCAAAGTTTAAATATTTCAACTCGAGCAAAAGTGGCGTGCTGCAAATCCACCTGAAATCCACGTGAACACGCTCGCCCGTGCCGGGCAAAAGTGTCGCGCTGCAAATGGAATCGCTGCTTTGTATGGAATCGTTTCGCCCCTTTGCGTTTGGTATAGTATAGTGCGTTGTGGAGAAGTCATTCGCACGCGTGCTCCTGTTTTGTTTTTCTCGTTCGCACGCCAAAATATTCACTCGCAAATGCGAGTGAAATGGGCGCACTGTAGAGCCCTGCTTGTACACTTACAAAATAAATGCTTATGTTGCTCTAAACCGGATGAAAAAACAAGGCTACGACTCGACAGCGCACCGAACAGCCAACCAATTGAACACAAGTGTAACAAATTTCCCACCAGACCGGAGCAGCCCCGCATTTAACTGTAGAACACAGCCCTACCTACTTCTAAGCTAGTCTTCGGTGTGCCCATAGCAATTTGGTTACAAGCAACCCTAGCGCGTCCGACACACTAAAAACAACAAAGGCAAAACAATAAACAGCGGTAAGCGCTCTACTCCTAACGCGAGGACTATCAGTTGCTCCGGCAGATCTAATCTACCAGCCTTCCATGGTAACCGCCACACCTGCACCCAATTGAAGCTACACCTAGCCTCCTAATTGTCTCTACTCCTCCCCAGCAAATCAAACAAAGCAACGCATATCAACCAAATAACCAATCCCAACGACCAATTAATCCAAAATCTCAATTTATCATTTAACCAACACAACTAATTTAGCGCGGGTCTCCCCCAATTCCATATAATACTACTGCCCAGGCAATTCCTACCCGTCAGTACAAACAAAAGGCCAATTTGACAAAAATTGACAATCCAAAACAAGTGGAGGAAAATCTTCTTTACCTTACCCACTTCCAGAAACAATCCCGGACGAGCCCCCATATGTGACATGCTGGCTCCATGCATGCAAAATTAACCGGGGAGACCACGCTATTTCCACAATAATAAGTAATTTATTATAGAATAAACAGAATAATAAGAAGTGTGGTGCAAGTCAGTATACATGTAAGTAACCAAAAAGGTAATGTAAATATCAGTCCATGTGCATACAAAGGAAGACAAGGGAAAGCAAATGCTGGGAGGAGGGAGAAGCCTCGTCTGCTGTCTGGGCAGGCTCTTTATACTGCCACCGGTCCATCCCACACCTGCCGAAAATCTCCTAATTAGGAGGGAGAGAAACACAGGCATACACAGCAGGGGCGGGGTCAAAGACCCAACTGGGTCGTCACAGTGGCAATAGGGAGGTGGTGAAACATCTGTTAGATTCAACAGCTTGCCTGGGCATGCAAGAGTTGTCATTTAGGGGACATGACGAAGGGGAAAATTAGGGAAATTAGAGGGAGCTTGTGGAGGTGATTGCTCAGTATGACCGCGTTCTGGCAGAACATATGGAAAGCTCGACTGTTTTCACTGGCACGTCAAAAACAATCCAAAACGATTTATTGCAGCCATTCACAGTTCGATTAAAACAGAGATAAAAAAGGAACTTAACAGGAAACCATTATTTTCTTGCCAAATCGACGAGACCACAGACATAAGCTGTCACACACATGACTATGGTACCATTCAGGAACGCTTCTTAGGCTTTTTTGATGTGTCCAATGGTCGATTTGCTAAGTCATTGATCGAATTCGTGCAGGCTGAGTTGTCAGGTTTCAATTTCAAGGATAAACTTGTCGCCAAAACGTATGATGGTGCCGCGGTCATGGCCTCGCACTTGAATGGCCTGCAGGCTAAGGTGAGAGAAGTGGCTCCCTGTGCAACATTTGTCCACTGCTATGCACATCGCTTAAACCTAGTTTTAAGTCAGGGTGTTAAGGCCATTCCCCAAGCAAAGTACTTCTTTGCTCACTTGGGTGGCTTCACTTCTTTCTTCTCCAAGTCAAGCAAGAGGGTAGCTTTACTCGACGAATTCAGGTGCACTTGGCTGCCCTGGAACGCTCCGACTTGCTGGAACTTCTCCTCCCGAGTAGTGAATACGGTTGATTCTAATTATGACGAACTACACGACATCTTCGAGAATATTATTGTGCGTCCAACGATGGAAGACGAGACTATTCGTTTGGCTGATGGTTTGAGGTGTAAGATGGAAGAGTTTGAATTTGTGTTTTTTCTCTTCACATTTGAGCAGTTGTTTGCACACACTGACGTGGTCTTTGACATCTTACAGCACAAGTCAATGGATATCGCTTTCTGCAAACGGCGCATTGAAAACCTCCTACAAATAATTGACAAACTGAAAGTAGAGAGTGTCTTCGACAAGATTTACACCAGGGCTGCCACTCAAACAGAAGACCCTGATGTATCTCACAGGGCAAAAAGAAGGCTGCTAAATCCCCGTCAGGCATACAGAGCGCTTTATGATGCCATCTACGACAGCATGCTCAACCAAATTACCCAGCGCTTCCAACACCTCGATCGTTTGGGCTTCTCCAAGCTTTTGGATGAGGCTAAATTTGAATCTTTCAAAGTCTAATTTCCCACGCAGGCACTGGCGAATTTGATGGAGACATATGGCCACTTCTTTGATGCAGACAAATTAAAAATTTTACTTCACCATTTTTTTAGAAACAGATAAATTCCACACGAAAACTTTTTGATACGCTCGCCTTCATGAAATCCAGCGGCCTTGATGGAGCGATGCCACAGCTGTACAAACGTATGTCTCTGATTGCTACAATTGGTGCCACCTCTGCTGAAGCTGAGTGAAGTTTTTCCTGCCTAAAACAAATTAAAACGTACGCACGGAATGTGATGGGGCAGGAGAGGTTAACATATCTGGCAATTATTTTGATTGAAAAGAAAATGCTGAAATCACTTAAAAAATATCCATTTGGTATGACCAGGTCACTGACACAGCAAGAAGGATGGACCTGATCTATAAATGAAGTCCCTCAATCTGAATAGTTAGGCTTACAGCCCATGTAAATAGTTTTGAAATAACGTTCTTGTTGTTCTTTTACTAGTTTGTTACTCTGACCGCTCTGTTTGATATTGTGGAAAGGGTGTTAGTGAATGATTCAGAGCATGATGCATTTTAAATATATATATATATGTATGTATGTGTATATATATATATATATATATATACACATACATATATACACATACATATATATATATACTAGTGGTGGGCCGTTAACGGCTGCGTTAACGCGAAACTTTCATCGCGCGATAAAAGAAATATCGCCTATTTTCAAACACTTCCTTGTTCGGACCCATCACGTGACTGAACTAACCAATCAGAAGCTAGAATTTAGACTGAGGTTAACGTGAGGGAATCAGAGAGGCAGAAAAAAATATCTATGCCCCCCACTAATATATATATATTATATTCCTGGCTACATTCGTTGCCAGGAACGTGGCATACCGATCACGTCTGTTGTGATAGCTCTCCTCTGGGATCCGTGCACTTGGTGAATTTGCTGAGATTGTTTTAGGAGTTTGGAAATGACTAACTCCCGGGATACGTTTGATTTCTTTGTACTAGGTAACCTCTTAGATCCACGATGCCTATACTAGAACAGTTAGTTCGTTCACTGAAGCTCTAACCTACACTCCTCCGTAGCAGGTCCTTGGAATGATTGGAAAGGAATGGTTTGAATATAGTTTTATTTGCAGGATTAATATCTGGGACATTGCAGCAAGCGGTGAAGGCCATCAAAAAAGCATGTTAATACATATAATATAGTGACTAATAGAATGCCGTCAGTGACGCTTCTAAATAAGTGACATAAAATACATCTGGAACACATCTTGGTGGGTTTGTCTACGATAATTTCGATTCCGGATTTTTCACCTCTCTACACCTCTCTACGTCGACACTCTCCTCAGCGGTGTGAAGAGAAAGGCTGTCGCTCCCTTGTTCTGGCCCCCGCACACTGTGAAGAAAGGAGAGATCGAGACTAATCTATCCTCACGTCCGTGTTATTGGGGAGTGAGCGGCGCTGGAATGTTGCTCCGGTGACGTCAGAGGGAGAGAGAGAGAAACTCTATCTCTCCTATAATACCTATAATATAGTGCCTAATAAATTGGGTTTGTCTATAAAGCTGATTTAGTCTATAATAATTTCGATACCTGATTCTTACCTCTCTACACTACATCCAACACTTCCCCGGTGTCGACGGTAGGGAGAGAGAGAGAAGCTCTATCTCTCCTCGGGCACGGAGGGTCGGTCTCATCAAATGGTCCCACAGCAAGGAAGGTCTCATCAAATGGTCCCACAGCCAGGAAGGTCTCATCAAATGGTCCCACAGCCAGTAGTCTTCTTTGCCCCGTTGGGCTATGGGAGAGATCTCTCCCATATCTGTAGAGTGTTGAAGAGAGGATGTCCTAATTTCTCTAAGTCCGAAAGTACGGAGATCGGATTTTCTAATTTTTCTAAATCTGAAAGTACGGCGATCGGATGTTCTAAGTTTTCTGAGTTTCCTAAGTCCGAAAGTCCGGCGATCGCAAAGGGCCCAGGGCCGCCCCGCATGGAGCCCCCGTCGGGACGATGTCTTTATCTCTCTGCCTCATACAGCGCCTTTTATCTAGAACTTTCACTTTCACCTCCCCTTTCTCTGATGCAGATACCAGGTCACTTTGACCTGATATTTTTCCACCCCGCCATGGCAGAGATTCTCTCAGGCACGTAGGCCTACTCTCAGGCATGTACTCTCCGGCATGTACGCCTTCAGATTGTTGTTACTTGTTCCACAAATTATACTAATAAGTAAAATACACCATATAATGATAAACAATACAACAATACAACATATCATAAGTGTAAGATAAACAGAACAACAATACAACATGTCATAAGCGTATGACAACATCATTTCACCCACAAGTGCTGTAATCTTTCTAAGTGCTTTCTTCCATAACCGATTATGTCTAAACAACATGATAAATCTTATAGTGAATAATAGTTATAAAAGAAAAAGATAGATACAGTATATGATGATACTAAAACAAGAAACACTTTATAATGAATGATAGATATTAAAGAAAGAGATATATTTATGATGATATTAAAACAAAGAAACTCTTTATAATGAATGATAGATATTAAAGAAAGAGATATATTTATGATGATATTAAAACAAAGAAACACGTTATAATGAATGATAGATATTAAAGAAAGAGATAGATTCATGATGATACTAAAACTAAGAGACAAAGAAACTGATTGTTATATGATGATACTAAAACATGATATATGATTTTATGATGTTTAACTGATACATGAATAAACCTGATACATAAGTAACACTGTCATAAGTAAATCCATTCCTCTTTAACATCCTTCAGTCCCCGCTGGTAAAACCCCCACCTTTCCCTAGGCCTTGGTAATTTTCCAACAGCCCCTGCCTCCCCCGCCCTTATCCTCCCACAGACCTCTCCACCTCCTCCCTGTCTCCTGGACTCTAAGAAATCTACCTTACTTGACAATATATATATATGTATGTATGTATGTATGTATGTATGTATGTATGTATGTATGTATGTATGTATGTATGTATGTATGTATGTATGTATGTATGTATGTGTGTGTGTGTGTGTGTGTGTGTGTGTGTGTGTGTGTGTAATTATTTTTGTAATTCAAGTTTTTTTATTGAATTTTAGCTTTGGCACATGACAGTACACATACAGAGACATTTCTTTTTACAGTTCAAATAAAGTCTTTGCCATAAAAGATTAAATAATATATCTGTAAAATCAAAAAATATCAGCAGGGGCACATTCATATTGGAATGACTAGAATGGTTATCTATGAAACAATTTAACCACTTAATCGTCAAATCCCGCCGGCGGGCAAGTTTTAGTTACACCACCAATTTTCGACGTCATTAGGTTGAGTGATATAGTCCTGTCATTCACCGTTTGAAAGCTTAGAATCTCAGGAATGTCAACCATTCGGTGGAATAAATATGTTTTTGCAAATATAGATCAAATATATCCTAGTGTCTTAGGTCAAAATAGCCCCCCCTCACCCTGCACAGAAATCGAATTTCATTATTATTTTAGTCTAATTACATTATGTATATGCACAAGCCATCTTATACAAAGCATCCGAAAAATAGAAAACCGAAACGCTGCAATGTTTTTTTGTAGAAAACTGTGATTTAGGGTTAGAATTCCACTGTTGTCTGATTCATGGAATCCACTGTGTTCGCCATGGTCTCACGATGACGTAGAGCCCTCACACATGTCTGTAAGACCAATACTTCCTTGTAAACAAGCCTTACAAGCCAATGAGGCGATCACAATCAAAACGGGGCATGTATACTTTGATTGACAGCTACACCAGCAGACAGCAAGTGTCGGAGACGGGCCTTAGATATTCTAATAGCCAATGAAAAGGCCTTTCTGACAATATCCAGCATGTCAAACACCTTCTCACGTGTGGGTGAGAAAACAAATCCGCAAGGGTTCTGCGTAAAGTGGCCTGCTCGTCACCAGAGTGCAAGTGTGGAGCAGGTGGTTGATTTGTGTGGTTATATTTTTATTCATTTTTGTTGTAGTGTGGTTTTATGAACATTTTGAAAGATGGCTAATCGCCCGGAGAAGAAAGGAGAGGGAGGAGGGAGAAAATCACGTAAATAGTTTTTTTTCTTTTTATTTGTACAAAGTTAATGTAATTTTACTTATTTTTGTTTATTTATCCATAGTTATTCATAGTATTTTTACTATTTCAGTTTTGGTGTTTTAAACCTTTGCAGTTTGCACTATTTAAGTAAAAATAATTGCCAAAACACTTTGTTTGAGCTTTTTTTCTTAAAAAATGCATAGACAGAAAAGCAATATTGTTGCCTTCCCAGCACTGTGTCAGTACATGATACAGTTATTCATACAATTCTACAGGTTCTCAGCTTTCCAAAGAGACCAAGCATGTGATTAGAGGTCATACTATGAAGGAGCAGTGCTCTCTAGAGTAGGCGCAGTGCAAAACCTAAAAAATGGCCAAAAACGGCCCGAAGATTAAGTGGTTAAAGCATTAGTACATTCCATCAACCTTGAGTTTTCTTCCGGCTCATTTGCCTAAGTACCCTTTTGAAGAATCTCTAAAGGGGCTGAATAGCTAGGCACTCCCAAACACAGTGTATTAAAGTGCCTGCTTCTTTCTGACAAATCCAACATAAATTGTTATTCATTACTCCCATTCTATATAATCTCAGTGGTGTCCAGTAGTATCTGTGTATTATTATATATTGGGTGATTTTCCCTTTGGATTCCCTTATGTACTCTCCATTGATATAATTTCAACCATGTACTGTCCTTCGTTATACATCCTACATCTTTCTCCCAGATTACTTTTAGGTTATGACAGTCATTGCTAAGAAATTGGTTGGTTTTCCTATCAAATACAGAAGTTCGGTTGCACTCCCCAGGTAGTTTGAAGTAATCCATGATGTGGTTTCCATCTCTGTACTGAATCTTGGAGGTAATACAGCAAGAGCCTTTTACAGCTACAAGCTTCTTGCAAAATTTGTATTGTCCCTTGAGCTTATATTTTCTCACTCAGTGCGAGTAATATATATCCACATCATCTTCAAATAGACCATTGATGGTACATATACCACTACTATGCCACTTCTTCCAAAATACTGATTTCTTTCCAATTCTTATCATAGTTATACCATAAGGAGGTGTAGGATGCTTAGAATGTGTCAATTTAAACGTATGTATTTTAGTCCATATCTCTTTGGAGTGTATCATGATAGGATTGGTTAAATTGAGGGAACACAGAGAACATCTATTGCTGAAAAAGGGAGTGCCAACTTATTTTCAATAGCACCCCAGTACATTTTTTTAATCTTTATTCCAGTGTGATTATTTTGGCCATTTCGAAATTTTCCCCAATTATCTAATTAGTTTACATTTTACAAGTACTGGTTCAAAGTTTAATGCCAACATTTCTTCCACATCCTTGTGTAATTTTATTTCCAAATATTGAATCCCTTTTGGTACCCATTTAAACCCAAAGTTTGTCATTAAAGGGTAATTCCGGTGTAAAATGGATTTGGGATATGTTTTGTATGATAACGAGTTGAAACCTTCGTTTAGGAGCACAAAAACCGCAGACCCTTTCTTCAGTAGGCTGTTTTTAGCCGATTCTATCAGAACACTATAAACTTGGAACGATGGGGGCACTGGTTATGGTAAAAACTAAATCGCTATTTCTAACCACTTAAAAGGCTAAAAGTAGCCCGACCCTTCTTTGGTAGTATAATAAGGGTCATACCATATAAAATAAGGCATTGAGAACTTTGTAAGCGTGCAGATGTTTATTAAAATGGACATTTTATGCACACAAAACCATCAGTAGATCACCCATTTTGTTTTTAAAGGTCCCATGACATGAAAATCTCAATTTATGAGGTTTTCTAACATAAATATGAGTTCCCCTAGCCTGCCTATGGTCCCCCAGTGGCTAAAACTTGCGTTTGGTGTAAAACGAGCACTAGCTGTTCTGCTCGCCTTTGAAAAAACGGAGGCTCAAGCGCGCTGATTTGGAAATCTGTGCTCATGACGTCATGAGGAATCTCAGCTCCTCCCCTTACTCTGCCTGGCCCGCCCAGAGACGTTGGCCCGCCAATGAGACTCGACCGTGCGAGCGCCACATGTGTGTGTGTGAATACACACACTGTAACGCAAGTGTTTCTTGTCGGTTCTTTGACGTGTCTTTTCCACAACGAGACTGTCGTGGGGGTTATCTAAGCCATGGTTGAGAAGGAATTGGGGGAAAGGAACTTTGGCTTTGACTCCCTCAAGAACATGAACCACGACAAGGAGGAGAAAGGGATCTTTGCCGGGCAGCGCTTATGCACCTCCGCCTCCGGCGGTGGTCCCTCAGCGGGGCTCAAGCGGGAGACATTCGCCGCCAACAATCCCTTTCTCCTCCATGTCGTGGTTCATGTTCTTGAGGGAGTCAAAGCCAAAGTTCCTTCCCCCCAATTCATTCCCAACCTTGGCTGAGATAACCCCCAATACGAGTCTCGTTGTAGAAATACCAGATACGAGAGTCCGACGTGTTATGTGCCATCACACCAACAGCAGAACGGTTATCCAAATAACAAGGAAGTGTACAACACTTGCGTTACAGTCCTGGAGCTCTATATCTAAATAATATCATATACATAGATATCTATATCATATAACATATTGTGTGCGCCTCCAGACGATATTATGAATCACAAACGACTTTGTCGGGTTCTGCGACGTCTCTGGTTCTTCCACTTTCACATCAACCTGAAGTCGACTGAACCGCGCGCTGCCGGCTGCCCGCTGCCGGGCGATGGTGCCTCGCGGCAACCGGCGGCATGTCGCAGTTCATGTACTTCAGCGAGTCAAATCAAAGTTCCTTTCCCCCAATTTCTTCTCAACCATGGCTCAGATAACCCCCACGACAGTCTCGTTGTGGAAATACAAGACACGTCAAAGAACCGACAAGAAACACTTGCGTTACAGTGTGTGTATTCACATTGATGTGGACGTTGAAGAACCAGGAACGTCGGAGAACCCAACGCGGTCGTTTGAGATTCATAATATCGGCTCACACAGCTTTTGGCCGTGATAATATATATTATATGATATAGATATCTGTGTAGGCTATATGATAATATTTAGATATAGAGCTCCAGGACTCCCGTGTGTTCTAGAATATTTACAGAACACGGCTAAAGGCTGTGTGCGGCTCGCCATTGCGATACATCCACTGTAAACAGAGCGCATGGTGGCTGCAAGCTGCTCAGGGCCACACCCCCACCCTCCTCCTTGACACGCCCACCGAAACAGCGCATTTGGGGGAAGCTCAATGTGCGACTGGCTCGGAGTGGCTGTAACTCTGCACCACGGCTGAATTTAGGGAACGTCTTTGAATACTGTGTTAGTTGCCCACTAATACCTATATTAAAGGGGTAGTTCGGAATTTTGGACATAGGGCCTGATTCCCAAGTGAGCATTGGTATTCTATATCACTGGAGACAGTTTTCAACACATTTCATACAGTCCTTCTAGTTGCAGAGTTCGCTCGTGCTAGGCTAGCGCAAGTCAACGGGCAATGCTAGCCTGCTATTAAAAACAGTCTTACCCACTCCACAGTACACCTGAGGTAAATCAATTATAATGACAGACTATAAATCTAAATGTCTGTTTATGGAATAATGTTAGAAATAAAACCAACCTTGCATTGCATTGCATTTTGAGGGAATTGCGGGGTCTCAGCAGCAGTGTTTATATTCCTGTACGTAGGCTACGGCAGCGGCGGACTGATACCTAGGTTACCTGCCGCTGTCATTGCTACAAACGCAGAGTACAGTGAACAAAGGAATTCTATAAGCGTATTTAATTAACAAGATATGCCCACGTTTGGAGGAGTTAGAGATGCATCTGCTTTTGAAGACGATTATGAGGAATTTGTTGTATCCAACGTGTAAATGTACGAGCCGGTGTTTTGATGTCCAAGCCAGCAGCAACAAGCCACAGTTGAGTCCTTTCTGGATCTCGCACTGGAAATTGGTGGAAACTTTGTGGTACCCATCTGTACCGTTTATTTCTAAAAGCACACTGACCCATCATGTTGCCTAGTCGTTCAATTGCGCTTCTGTCCCACGCTTCTCTGTTTACGTTCTTCTGTCGTGATTCGGTTACAAACCTAACCAGCGCATAGTAAAATTCCGCCTCTAGTAGTCCCTCGAAAGTAGTCCCTCGATGATTCATGCGATGCAAGGTTAGTTTTATTTCTAACATTATTCTATCAACACAGACATTTAAATCTATAGTCTGGCGTTATAATTGATTTACCTCGGGTGTACTGTGGAGTGGGTAAGACTGTTTTTAATAGTAGGCTAGCATTGCCCGTTGACTTGCGCTAGCCTAGCACGAGCGAACTCTGCAACTAGAAGGACTGTATGAAATGTGTTGAAAACTGTCTCCAGTGATATAGAATACCAATGCTCACTTGGGAATCAGGCCCTATGTCCAAAATTCCGAACTACCCCTTTAAAGAATACATAAAATAGCATGTCATGGGACCTTTAAGACTCGATAAGTAGATTGGCGAACACAGAGCTTGCGTGTTTCTGACGGATGTCACAATCTCTTTGTTCGTCAATCTACCTAATCTATCTATTGTGTGTATAAAATAGCGATTTAGTTTTGACCATAACCAGTGCCCCCATCGTTCCATGTTTATAGCGTTTTGATAGAATCGCCTAACAGCCACCTGAGAAAGCGTCTATATGCGGTTTTTGTGCTCCAAAACGAACGTTTCAACTCGTTATCATACAAAACATATCCCAAATCCGTTTTACACCGGAATTACCCTCTAAGTTTGGATTGATTTATCCTGTAATAGGCATAGATTCTGACTTTGTCCAATTATTCTAGTACCCTGATAATTTGTAATATGATTTCATTGTGTCCTTAAGGTGTGGTGTCGAATTCAATGGGTCTTTTTACCAGCATAAAATGATCAACCGTGTACAATAACAATTTGTGCTCTTTCCCGCCTCCATCCACCCCTTTTAATATTTGGATTGGCTCTAAGAGACTTCCTAGTTTCATTCTTTGATATGGGGCTATCCAGCTCTCAATCTGATCAGTTGACAATTTAGGAATATTCAAAGGTCCAATGGCATGAAAATCTAATTTTATAAGGTTTTCTAACATTAATATGAGTTCCCCTAGCCTGCCTATCGTCCCCCAGTGGCTGAAACTTACGTTCGGTGTAAAACAGGCACTAGGAATCCTGCTGGCCTTTGAAAAAATGGAAGCTCAGGCGCGCTGATTTGGAATGTGGCCCCATATGTCGTCATAAGGGGCCAAGTTACCTCCCCATTCTCTGCCTTGCCTCTCCAGCGAATTTGGCCGGCCAATGAGACAATGAGCTACGACCGCGCCGTGTGTGTGTGTGTGTGTGTGTGTGTGTGTGTGTGTGTGTGTGTGTGTGTGTGTGTGTGTGTGTGTGTGTGTGTGTGTGTGTGTGTGTGTGTGTGTGTGTGTGTGTGTGTGTGTGTGTGATAACACGCACTGCAACGCAAGTGTTGTACATTTTGTTATTTGGATAACTGTTCTGTGTTGTGGCGCATAACACGTCGGTTCTTTGACGTCTCTGGTATTTCCACAACGAGGCTGTAGTTGTGGACGTGGAAGAACCAGAGACGTCGGAGAACCCGACAGTCGGCGCACACAGCTTTTGGCCGTGATAATATATATTATATGATATAGATATCAATGTATAATATGATATTATTTAGATATAGAGCTCCAGGACTCCACCTGGAACACCTGGAGTGTTCTAGAATATTTAGAGAACACGGCCAAAGAATGTGTGCGCCTCGCCATTGCGATACATCCACTGTAAACAGAGCGCATGGTAGCGTGGCAGCAAGCTGCTCAGGGCTACACCCCCACCCTCCTCCTTGACCCACCTCTCTCCTACTCATTCGCATTAAAGCTACAGACACCAAAACAGCGCGTTTGGGGAAATGTGCAATGTGCAACGGGCTCGTAGTGGCTGTAATTCTGCACCACGGCTGAATTTTGGGAACATCTTCCAATACTCTGTTAGGGGCCCACTAATATCTATATTAAAGCATCCATAAAGTAGCATGCCATGGGACCTTTAAGATAGTAAAGAAGTCTGTCAATTTGTCCTGTTGGGGATTAATATCCGATGTGTATAATTCGGGTGAGCTCTTCCTAAATCAAGTGTTTTTTCTCTGTTTATTTTCTAAGATATTAAAAATGACTTGGTACCACATTCATTTACATTTACATTTAGGGCATTTAGCAGACGCTTTTATCCAAAGCGACTTACTATAAGTACATTTGTCATAAGAAGTGCATCAATATATCGCTGTCGGTATAGAAAGGATGTTCAAGGAACCAAGTGCAAGTACAACAATCGCTAGGCTAACCAATTCCCCATGTTACAGCAATGATAACACGGATAGCAGCTACTGCAGTTGATACACAGTTAAGTACTATAATACCATACAATTAGGGCTGTCAAGCGATTTAAATATTTAATCACGATTAATCGCATTAATGTCATAGTTAACTTACGATTAATCGCGAATAATCATAATTTTTTTTTCTATGCTAAATATCCCTTGAATTCTTTGTCCCATTAATTTTTCTAATTTTAATGCTCTTATCAACATGGAGAAGTGCATCGGCTTGCCTTTTGCCAATGTTTTTTTATTGATAACAACATTGGCATATACTGATCAAAACAGGACGGTACAAAAAAAAAAGCCTATAATGCAATTAAACGATGAACATACAAAGATATGCCTTGAACATAGCAGTCAGGCTACTGCTTCTTTGTTTTGAGCCCAAAAAAATTAATACAATTTGCGTTAATCCAGCCAGGAGTGAGTTTGCGTTAAAAATTAACGCCGTTAAATTTGGTTTGCGTTAACGCCGTTAATAACGCGTTTAACTGACAGCTCTAAATACAAAACAATACAACACAACACAATACAGTGTACAATGGTGGCCAGAAGGGGGAGGGTGGCTATGCAGAGTCGAGGTGGACTCTGAACAGGTGAGTCTTGAGTCTTTTTCGGAAGATAGTGAGCGACTCTGCGGTCCTGAGAGCGGCAGGGAGCTCGTTCCACCACTGAGGTCCCAAAACGGAGAAAAGTTGTGACTTTGCTGAACGGCCTTTGCTAGCTCTTAGCGATAGCGGTACCAGATGTCCAGCTGAGGTAGTTGAGCGGAGGGATCGAGCTTGGGTATGTGGCTTTAGCAATGCTTGGAGGTAGGCAGGGGCAGTTCCATCGACTGCCTTGTATAGATAGATAGATAGATAGACACTTTATTGATCCCTTGGGAATGCTCCTTCAGGGAAATTCTAAATTCCAGCAGCGGTATTACAGACAAGACACATAAACAAGCAAGAAAAACACAAGCTAAAATGCAACAAGTAGTAGTTTATTGTTGTCATTACACATGTTACAAAGCAACAGAGCAACGAAATTCCCAGTAACATAACACAACAAGACATTGTATAAATAAATAAATACATTTTAAATAGAAAAAGCAGCAGCAGCAGATGTTAGCAGCAATTATTATATCATATTTGTTTTAATAATGGAGTGAGTAGCAATAAATAAATAGATTGTGCAAGCTCGATCAGTCTATCCTATTTCTATTTCCCTTTATCCACTGTACTGTACTCCTCCTGCTGCCCCCCCCCCTCCTCCCTCCAAGTGCGGAGTTGTGGAGTGTGATGGCACGATGGACAAAGGAGTTCATTAGTCTGTTGGTGCGGCATCTGGGGAGGAGCATCCTGTCGCTGAAGGAGCTTCTTTGGTTGCTGATGACAGTGTGCAGAGGGTGGCTGATGTCATCCAGGATGGCCAGAAGCTTCTTTGTGGTTCTCTCCTCTGCCACTGTCACCAGACAATCCAGCTTGCAGCCGACCACAGAGCCGGCACGCCTGATGAGCTTGTCAAGCCTGGAGGAGTCCCTCTTGGTTGTGCTGCCTCCCCAACACACCACAGCATAAAAAAGGATGCTGGCGACCACCGACTGATAGAACATTGACAGAAGTTGATTACAGATATTAAAAGATCGCAGCCTCCTTAAAAAAATACATTCTGCTACTTGTATGCCAGTACCATCGTCTTAAATTTGATGCGAGTTACTACAGGGAGCCAGTGGAGGTCCCGGAAGAGGGGGGTCAAATGGGATAACTTCGGTAGGTTGAACACGAGGCGCGCTGCCGCATTCTGGATGCGCTGCAAAGGTTTAATCGCAGAGGCAGGAAGTCCAGCCAGGAGTGAGTTGCAGTAGTCGAGGGGCCGCGGGAGATGACCAGTGATTGGACTAGAAGCTGAGCAATGCATTCAATGCATTAGCTGGAATTTAAATGGTTGCGGGAATCCTGTCAAGAGTGGGAAGGTATTTGCATTATCTGAAGCATTATAAGACAAGACAGACATAGCTTTCCTCCAGGGGCCTCTGACTTTTCTCCAGCCTTAAAAAACAAAACAAAAACAGATACAACAATTTGGGCCGTGGGGTATGTCTAACCATTAGAGACGCACTCTCCAGCTTTGTTGCTCAAGCAGTACGATATCAAGCTCCTTCACCCACCTCTTTTTAATCAGCTTATTTTTTTTTTTATTGTCTATAATCTATTATCAATTAAATAAGCAGGACTTTGCAGATGAGAAAAAAAATGCGATTTCTTGTTTTTCTATTTCTTGTTTTTGACACAATGCGTTTGTTTTGTGTGTTTTTTTTTCAAAAGCACACATCTCCGAGCACCCAAACCAGCAACCCAGCCACAAGATCCAGATCACCATGGGCTCCACCGAGGCCCGCGTGGACTACATGGGATCCTCTATCCTCATGGGGGTGTTCAGCAACGCCGACCTCCAGCTCCAAGACGAGTGGAAGGTCAACCTCAACACGGTGGACACCAGCCTCTCAGAGAAGAGGTAGGCGATAGGTCAATGGATTTACCCACACAATTGGTGGTTACTCTGTGGTGCTTGTGTTGTACGGCTTTAACAGTTTGACCCACGTTCATCGATCATTTACTTGGATAGCTGCTATTTTTTAATCACAGAAATGGAAGAGTCGTATTCTGCTAAAGTATTTTAAAAGGAAACATAGATGACCAACAAATATTTTTTAACTCTTAGAATGTGATTTTGGCCATATCGTCAAGCTTCAAAAGGGATAAACGTTTATCCTTTGTCACAGAGTATCTAATGTTTGGTACAAATTTTAAAGGGGTAGTTCGGAATTTTGGACATAGGGCCTGATTCCCAAGTGAGCATTGGTATTCTATATCACTGGAGACAGTTTTCAACACATTTCATACAGTCCTTCTAGTTGCAGAGTTCGCTCGTGCTAGGCTAGCGCACGTCAACGGGCAATGCTAGCCTGCTATTAAAAACAGTCTTACCCACTCCACAGTACACCCGAGGTAAATCAATTATAACGACAGACTATAAATCTAAATGTCTGTTTATAGAATAATGTTAGAAATAAAACCAACCTTGCATTGCATTGCATTTTGAGGGAATTGCGGAATTGTCTCAGCAGCAGTGTTTATATTCCTGTACGTAGGCTATGGCAGCGGCGGACTGATACCTAGGTTACCTGCCGCTGTCATTGCTACAAACCCAGAGTACAGTGAACGAAGGAATTCTATAAGCGTATTCAATTAACAAGATATGCCCACGTTTGGAGGAGTTAGCGATGCATCTGCTTTTGAAGACGATTATGAGGAATTTGTTGTATCCAACGAATCGTACATGTACGAGCCGGTGTTTTGATGTCCAAGCCAGCAGCAACAAGCCACAGTTGAGTCCTTTCTGGATCTCGCACTGGAAATTGGTGGAAACTTTGTGGTGCCCATCTGTACCGTTTATTTCTACAATTTCTAAAAGCACACTGAACCATCATGTTGCCTAGTCGTTCAATTGCGCTTCTGTCCCACGCTTCTCTGTTTACGTTCTTCTGTCGTGATTCGGTTACAAACCTAACCAGCGCATAGTAAAATTCCGCTTCTGCTGAGAAAGTAGTCCCTCGATGATTCATGCGATGCAAGGTTAGTTTTATTTCTAACATTATTCTATCAACACAGACATTTAAATCTATAGTCTGGCGTTATAATTGATTTACCTCGGGTGTACTGTGGAGTGGGTAAGACTGTTTTTAATAGCAGGCTAGCATTGCCCGTTGCCGTGCGCTAGCCTAGCACGAGCGAACTCTGCAACTAGAAGGACTGAATGAAATGTGTTGAAAACTGTCTCCAGTGATATAGAATACCAATGCTCACTTGGGAATCAGGCCCTATGTCCAAAATTCCGAACTACCCCTTTAAGCTACCAAGGTAAAAAAAGTTTCATTAGTTGGCAACATTTTGACTTCACTTCCAACATTAAAATGAACAGAAAATTCTACGCATTATGTCCCAAATGCGAAAGAGAACTGAAGGAGCCTTTACCGAGATGATAATGAAGATAAAAGACATGGAAGTGTGTCCGCTTGGATAAAGATGTCTCCTGTCGCTGAGTATCATTTTAGAAGGGTTTCTGGATATGAATATGGTGGATGTGGTTGCATTCCTTCAATGAACCACAATCTGATCCCTGTTCTCATGTCCCCGTCTCTCCACCTACTCAGTGAGATCTTCATCCACGGAGACCTGCAGTGGGACATCTTCCAGGTGATCATCTCCCGGAGCACTACGCCCGACCTCATCAAGATCGGCATGAAGCTCCAGGAGTTCTTCACTCAGCAGTTCGACACCAGCAAGAGAGCCCTGTCTACATGGGGCCCTGGCTCCTACCTCCCCCCCAAAGCCCCTCTGATCAACATCGAGAAAGGAGCAACAGAACTCTGTGAGTGCAGAAGGTTACCTGATTCCAGACTGCAGTTTGTTCACATGTGTGTATATAATGACTGGTGTTTCACTCCAACGGCTCCTAGATCTGGATGCCGCCCATCATCGCCACTGGCCCGGGGTCCTGAAGGTGATCGCCGGCTGCCACATATCCCTCTTCCAGATGCCCCTCCCTGAGGACGCCGTGCAGCTCGGAGGGTCCATGAGCCTCCACGGCAATCACATGACTCTGGCCTGCTTCCACGGACCGAACTTCCGCTCCAAGTCATGGGCCCTGTTTCACTTGGAAGAGCCCAACATCGCCTTCTGGACAGAGGCCCAGAAGATCTGGGAGGATGGTGAGCAAAAGAGATGATACCTCCCGTGCAAAACCCAGAGGCAGCATTTTTTTTTACACCTTATTTTCTCCAATCACCTTTTTTACTTGAATCTGTTTCTTTCTAATACAGGCTCAAATGATGACTCCACCTACATCGTACAGACTCTGGACTTCCATCTGGGTCACAACACCATGGTGACCAAACCCTGCGGTGCGCTAGAAAGTCCCATGGCTACCATCACAAAAATAACCCGCCGCCGCCACGAAAACCCGCCCCATGGCGTGGCCACAGTCCAGGAGTGGTTTAACTACGTCACTGCCATGAGGAATGAAGGTAAGGCCATGACATAAAGTCATCAATGTTACAAACACTTGTGAAGAAAAAATCCTTTCTTGTAATTGTGCTCAGAAAGTTTTGTCGTATTTTGTGACTCATGAGTGTATGTTATAAGATCCAGCATTTTAATCAACTTTTTGGGTAAAACAAACAAATATTGTAAATAAGAAAATATTTATCAATGTTACTATCCCATTAAAGAATGCCATTTTCGTTTAAATTAGCAGATTTGGTATTTTATCGCAATTTCATCAAATAATATGTTATTTTATCCCTTTTATCCCTCTGTTAAGAGTTAAACTTACTGCGGAATGTTGACACCAACAATGAGGAAAATGGATCCACCACCAAGAGCTCCAGCTTGCTCAGCAGCTTCCGCGGTTCCTCGAGCTACAACCACGAGACAGAGACCATCTTCGCTCTGCCCAGGATGCAGCTCGACTTCAAGTCCATCCACGTCCAGGAGCCAGACGAGCCCTCATTAACGGGTACGTTTGATAGGAACTGGTTGATCTGTGTTTCTAAATTCTACATTACTTTGAATTTAAATACTTAAGTAAAAATTAGGGATGGGCGGGCACGAGTAGTAAATTTCAAACTCGAGTGATCGAATGAATTCCTCGAGGATCAGTCGAGTACTCATTTAAAACTAATAATTTTTAGAATGCAACGCATCTGCAGCAGGAATAGGCCTAATGATGAACAGAATTATTACCAACCAAATATGTAATGCAAAATCATGCAAAACCGAAAGGTTGCTAGTTCAATCCCCAGCTCCTCCTAGAGTGTTGATGTGTCCCTGAGCAAGACACTTAGCCCTAACTGCTCCTGACGAGCTGGCTGTCGCCTTGCATGGTTGACTCTGCCGTCGGTGTGTCAATGTGTGTATTAATTGATGTAAGTCGCTTTGGATAAAAGCTGTAAAACAGTAAAACAGTCAGTTATCAGAGTATTCATTATTTATTTTTGCAAACGTTCAAAACACATTTTCCTTACAAAAATAAATGTGCTTCTCACAATTTAAATCACGTCGAACAAAGGCCTGTATGTTTTTAAAAAAAAAAAAAAACAAGTAGCCTAACCATTGCAAATAATTTAAAGCTGTAAATAAAACGGCAGCAAATGAACTAAAAAAAATACTCAGTGTTGTGATCTTCTATACACGGCCGGGATTACAGCTGCGTCTTGCAGAGGTGAAAATAGCCGACACACTTGGTTGCTGCGGGTCTGCTCTCCCGAACTCACCGTTGTGTTTCAGGAGCATATGTTGCCGCATAGTACTTGTAGTACTCTGGTAGCTCAATTTCGCTTGGCATATTTTACATTTCACCTCATGATCTCCTATTTCTGTAAAGCAGGGGTTTTCAAAGTGTGAGAGAGTGAGCCCCCCCTCAGAGAAAAGGGGGGGCTTTTTTCTAAATATCTGTGTTTTGAAAGCTATTTTAATTATTTTACACATTTTAAACATCTCTGATCATAATTTTAAAACATTTGAAACATATTTTTGAAACATTTGAAACATATTTGTTAAACATATTTTTAAACCATTTTAAACATATTTCTGAAACATTACAACATCTTTGTGCGTTTTTAAACACATTTCTTAACACAATTTAACAACTTTATCTAAGCATGTTTTAGCTTAACCTTTTTTAAATACATTTGAACATCTTAATCTGTGTATACTGCCAGTCGAATCAGATCTGCCTTTTCAGTCCAGAGATTTTACTATTCGGCGGGGTTTGTTTACCGGCGTTGCTATGGTGACCTAAATTATTATAAGCAACTGAAAACGATGCCGGTTTGAAACTAAAACTGTGATTCTGAAAAAAGTATAAATGCTATCAAAATTCCGTTCAGATAGTATTGAAGATACAAATGTGTAGATTTGTTTAATGGTTGGAACGATGGTAAACGGTTGAAAAAGGAATGAGTTACGATGTCTAGAAGTAGGTGTATCAGAATGGGCAGACGTCTTCAATGAAAACAGCTGAAAACGAAGCGGTATGAAACTAAAACTGTGATTCTGAAGAAATTTTAAATGATATCGAAATTCTGTTTAGCTATTATTGAAGATACAAATGTGTAGATTTGTTAAATGGTTTGCACAAAGATAAACGGTTGAAAATTGATTTAGTTATATTCAGTGGTGTAGTCTATTTTATTGTAGTGGGTATACTGTGATGATTCCCTCCCAGCCTCGTACAAACCCGTCCCACCGGTACGTGTGTGGCGCTTATGGGGTGTCGCACCACACTCACCAACGCAGGGGTCTACAACCCGCTGATTTAAGAGTATAACGATTATCAACAATCATGGAAAGCTGAGTAGGTTTATCAGTTTTAATAACAGTATGAACAAATAGAACACAAAAATGAAAAGTTGTCCTTTGTATATCTATAGTAGCAATAGCACATGCTAAACAAGGACAAAATCTACTCAAAATAATTTAATGAACTGTTTACAACCATGGCTAACCAGTGCATGAGAAGGAGATGACAGGAGACTAATGTTTCACGCTTTCAATTGCTCTAATTTGAGCTCTTACTGTTGTTATCTAACATACCATACAGTAATTGAATTGTGTAAAAGTGTGAAATAACTGCACCTTAAAAATGACCATGAATTAGCTATACTCTCATTTGCATAGTGATTAACATTATGAATTTCAATTGTGTATACCAACTGTATGTTGGCTGACATTTAGCTAATTTTTTTTCCCTCCACTCTAACCAAGGATGCCTGTTTTTAAATTCCCTAGCCTGACACCCAGTCTGAAAGGCTGGCCAGGGGGTTCTCATCTAAAATTAACAAGGAGATATAAAGTGGGATTAAAACATTGTCTTCTGTTGACTACTTATTATGTGGTTTACACATTAATATGGGAGTACTGGACACGCACGCACGCACGCACGCACGCACACGCGAGAAGGAGGGGCCGCTTCGCGCTTCGTAATAACAGAGACAGGGCAGAACGCGAGCCGAGCGCGCAGGGGGAATTTTATGAATGGTGAATGTAGGAGATAACTTCCCCTGCTTAAAGTATTTTATTGCAGTTATACCCGACCGGTATTTGCGAAAAATAAACACAGAAGTGAAAGATCTGTCACAAGACGATTGATACGTATCCGTGCACATTTTTAAGTGGGTATACGCAAATCCTGGTGCGTTCCTAGTGGGTATACGGCGTATACCTGCGTATCACGTAGACTACACCACTGGTTATATTACTTCTACAGTTGAAGTACGACTGATGATTTGAATCATCGACTTTCAGGTTTTTTTTCGGGTTTATTCTTTTCTCATGTCGCGCCCCCCCTGAAGAACTCTGGCGCCCCCCAGGGGGGGCGCGCCCCACAGTTTGAAAACCACTGCTGTAAAGTATTTCAATACTTCGCTGCGCTTTGCTCTAAATGCCATCTCTTAAAGGTGCCATGACATGCTATTTTATGGATGCTTTAATATAGGTATTAGTGGGCCACTAACATAGTATTCAAAGACGTTCCCGAAATTCAGCCGTGGTGCAGACTCAGAGTTACAGCCACACCGAGCCAGTCGCACATTGAGCTTCCCCCAAAAGCGCTGTTTTGGTGTCTGTAGCTATAATGCAAATGAGGAGGAGCGAGGCGGGTCAAGGAGGAGGGTGGGGGTGTGGCCCTGAGCAGCTTACAGCCACGGTACCATGCGCTCTGTTTACAGTGGATGTATTGCAATGGCGAGGCGCACACAGCCTTTAGCCGTGTTCTGTAAATATTCTAGAACACACAGGAGTCCTGGAGCTCTATATCTAAATAATATCATACACATATCTATATCATATAATATATATTATCACGGCCAAAAACTGTGTGAGCCGATATTATGAATCTCAAACGACCGCGTTGGGTTCTCCGACATTCCTGGTTCTTCCACGTCCATCAATCTGAAGTAGACTGAACCGCGACATGGAGGAGAAAGGGATTGTTGCCGGGCAGCGCTTAGGCACCTCCGCCTCGGCAGTGGTCCCTCGGCAGCGGGAAGCGGGGCTCAAGCGGGAGACATTCGCGGCCAACAATCCCTTTCTCCTCCATGTCGTGGTTCATGTTCTTGAGAGAGTCAAAGCCAAAGTTCCTTTCCCCCAATTCATTCTCAACCATGGCTGAGATAACCCCCACTACTCATTAGCAAACAGGGCCAGTAATACAGTCGATTGCTAGTAATGCTACCAGTAAACCATGAGTACCTAGCAAACCATGTAGCACCCACAACACTGACGTTGCCTCGTTGTAGAAATACCAGAGACGATTCCGACGTGTTATGCGCCATAACACCAAAAGCAGAACAGTTATCCAAATAACAAGTAAGTGTACAACGCTCTAAATAATATCATCTAATACATAGATATCTACAGAGGCGGATTGGCCGTCGGGATGATCGGGATTTCCCGGTCGGCCGGCCGGCCGGCCAGCGAGGTCAGGTGGACCGGCCGACAATTGTGTGTGGCCTGCGAAGTCAGTTGGACCGGCCCACAGCTGTGAGCGGCCGCGAGGCGTCTGCAAGCCGGCCCTGAGCATAATTTATTCCCCGTCAAGACGCCGTGAAAATCCCCGAAATAAACAATATCTGTCTCAAGAACATCCAACCAATATTTATACCACTTGCTTACTCTCTATGTCTCATTCATGTTTTGTTTTTTTGGGAGGGTCTGAAAAAGCCAGAATAAAGAAGAAGCGGATGCTGGAGGGGGATGCATCTAAGTGCTCAAAAATAAGGGATTTATTCCGAAGTCAGGCATTAACAAGTTGTGCAGGTGAATTGACAGAAAAACAGTTAGCCACCATTGACGTTATTGCTAGGCGGGAGCTAGCACAAGCTGCTAGTCAAATGTGTATGTGCTGGCTGGTATATTTCAGACGAATTAATGACTTAACTGATCTTTCTCTTTTAATGGATGGAGAATATGTTAACAGATTTGGAACATGTAGTAGTAGTCGTGTAGTCGTGTCAACACCGGTATTACCGAGTACAAACGGTATAAACTTTGAAACTAGGTCAACCGACATCTTCTCCATCAACTCTCCTCTCAGACTAGGTGACAGCGTCTTATAACGTTCTATATTTAATAGTATAATATAATTGTGTGTATAATATCACGGCCAAAAGCTCTGTGCGCCTCCGGATGGCTGTAGTGCGGGGATCCGGAGTGCTTTTGTTTACCGGCGTTGCTATGGTTACCGGTCTTGTAAGGAAGTGCGCCAATTCTAGGAGCGCCAATTCTCTTCCGCACAGAGCAGAACTGTGGCCGATTATACAAATTTTTATTTTCTTAATTATAATTATATCATTAATTTTTACAGATTTTTTTTTTTATTACTGAAAAAAAACGGTGTTGCCGGTGTTGAGTAATCGGTACCGCGGCGACCCTAACATGTGGGGGGGGGGGGGGGGGCGGACCGGGGAGGATTCTCCCGGTGGCTATTATTGCCCCACTCCGCACATGGATATCTATATCATATAATACATATTATCGAGGCCAAAACCTGTGTGCGCCTCCAGACGATGTTATGAATCACAAACGACTTCGTCGGGTTCTCCGACGTCTCCGGTTCTTCCACTTTCACATCAATCTGAAGTAGACTGAACCGCTCGCTGCCTGCTGCCAGCTGCCCGCTACCGGGCGGTGGTGCTTCGCGACGGTGGTGCCTCACGGCAACCGGCGGCATGTCGCAGTTCATGTACTTCAGGGAGTCAAAGCCAAAGTTCCTTTCCTCCAATTCCTTCTCAAACATGGCTGAGATAACGCCCACTACAGTCTTGTTGTGGAAATGCAAGAGACGTCAAAGAACCGACAAGAAGCACTTGCGTTACAGTGTGTGTATTCACACACACACACATGTGGCGCTCGCACGGTCATGTCTCATTGGCGGGCCAAATTCTCTGGGCAGGCCAGGCAGAGTAAGGGGAGGAGCTTAGATGCTATGTGACGACATATGAAACCACATTCCAAATCAGCACGCTTGAGCCTCCGTTTTTTCAAAGGCGAGCAGAACACCTAGTGCTCGTTTTACACCGAATGCAAGTATTAATAATAATAATAATAATAATAATACATAGGTTTTATATAGCGCTTTTCTCGGTACCCAAAGACGCTTTACAAAGGATACAAATGAACAGTACAGTACATACATGCATACAAATACTCCAAAAACAACAATACAGAGAAAGATAGGACAGTGAGAAAGAGAGAGGGTGGACATTTTTTGTCAGGTGTTGTAAGTGATGTTGAACAGATGTGTTTTGAGATGACTTTTGAAAGACTGCAGTGAATCAGAGTTACGGATGGCCAGGGGGATGGAGTTCCAGAGGGTAGGGGCGGCGATGGCAAAGGCTCTGTCCCCTATGGTGCGGTATTTGGTCCTGGTGATGGGGATGAGGGTGTTGGCAACAGTGGAGCGTGTTCGGTGTGGTTCAATGGGGCGTTGGAGGAGATCTGTCAGGTATGAGGGGGCAAGGTTGTTTAGGGCTTTGTAGGTGGTGAGGAGGATCTTGAAATGTATGCGTTGTTTTACTGGAAGCCAATGAAGTTCACGTAGGACGGGCGTGATGTGTTCTCTGGAGGGAGTGTGGGTGAGCAGTCTAGCAGCGGAGTTTTGAACATATTGCAGTTTTTGAAGAACAGTGGAGGGGAGACCATACAGGATGCTATTGCAGTAGTCGAGTCTGGAGGTGATGAAGGCATGAATTAGTGTTTCAGCAGCTGAGAAGGAGAGAGTGGGTCGAAGGCGTGCTATGTTCCGGAGGTGGAAGAAGGATATTTTAGTGACGTGGTTTATGTGTGACTTGAAGGAGAGTGCAGGGTCCATGTAGATGCCAAGGTTTCTGACCAGGGCGGAGGGAGTGACAGAGTGACCATCAATGCAGAGTGAGTAGTTCTGGGAGGTGGGGAGTGTGGATTTTGGGCCAAAGATTATAATTTCAGTTTTATTGCTGTTGAGTTTGAGGAAGTTGTGGTTCATCCAGGTTTTTATGTCGGTGAGGCAGTTGGTGAGGGTGGAGAGAATAGCTGGAGTGATGGTTTTGGTGGTGATGAAGAGTTGAGTGTCATCGGCATAGCAGTGAAAGTGAAGTCCATGGCGGCGGATGATGTGGCCAAGTGGGAGCATATAGAGGATGAAGAGGATGGGGCCAAGCACTGAGCCTTGGGGGACTCCGTGTGAGACAGGGGTGGTGTGGGATTTGTGGTTGTTTACGGCGATATAGTGAAATCTTTCTGACAGGTATGAGTTGAACCAGGAGAGGGCGGAATCGGTGATGCCTAAGGATTTCAGGCGGCTGAGGAGGATGGAGTGGTTGACGGTGTCGAAGGCAGCACTGAGGTCCAGGAGGAGGAGAATGGTGAGGGAGCCGGAATCAGAGGAGAGTAGGAGATCGTTTATGACTTTGATTAGTGCTGTTCCAGTGCTGTGGTGGGTTCTAAAGCCGGATTGGAATGTTTCATATCATAGGTTATTGGAGAGGAGGTAAGTCTTGAGTTGAGTTGCGGTGGCTCTTTCCAGTAATTTTGAGATGAATGTGAGGTTGGAGATGGGTCTGAAATTGTTAGGGTCGTCAGAGTCAAGACCAGGTTTTTTAAGGAGAGGGGTGATGGCAGCAAGTTTAAGAGGTGGGGGGACAGTGCCAGAGGTAAGGGAGGAGTTGATGGTGTCAGTGATCAGTGGGGCGAGAGAGGTAAAACAGGCTTTGACGAGTTCAGAGGGCATGGGGTCCAGGGGGGAGGTGGATGATTTCATGGTGGAGAGTATTTTGGAGAGGTCAGCAGTGGTTATCGGTGAGAAGGTAGAGAGCCGGTGGTCTGAGGATGAAGGAGGTGTGGGTTCGGGGACCGGGGTGGAGGCAGAGGAGGTTGCAAGCTGGTTGTGGATGTTTTCTATTTTGGAGTTGAAAAATGAAATGAGGTTGTTGCATTTCTCCGGGGTGAATGAGGATGAAATGTTGTCGGGGGGCTTGAGGAGTTTATTTATGGTGGAAAACAGGGTGCGTGGGTGGAGAGGTTTGTGTGCTCTTTGTATGCGAGGGCGTGTACTGTGAGACGGGTTTTCTTGTGGAGACGTTCTAGTTGTCGCAGTTGTTTTTTTAATTTGTGAAGTTCCGGGGTGAACCAGGGAGCCGAGTGAGTAAAGGTGACAGTTTTGGTTTTTAAGGGGGCCAGTTTGTTGAGGGATGAAGACAGTGTGCTGTTGTAGATGTTGACGAGGTCCATGGGGGTTGGACTTGCAGGAAAGGTGAGGCTTGAAAGAGTGTTTGAAATGCAGGTGGAGAGAGAGACTAGGCAGATGGATTTAATGTTGCGGAAAGTGATTGTGCGGACCGGTTTGAGTTGGGGGGCGGGAATGTCAACGACAAGTGTGATGGCCAGGTGGTCAGATATGGAGAGGTCAGTGCTGGAGATATTGTGGATGTGGAGGCCAATGGAGCAAACCAGGTCCAAGATGTGTCCACGGTTGTGGGTGGGAAAGTTGATGTGTTGTGTGAAACCGAGGCAGTTGATAAGGTCCAGAAAGTCCATGGCATTTTTACAGTCCGGGGAGTCAATGTGTAGGTTGAAATCACCGAGAAGTAAAACAGATGGTGAGATTGAGGAGAGTGCGGTGATGAATTCAGAGAGTTCTGGTAGAAATGATGGATTGGGTTTGGGGGGGCGATAGATGATTGCAATGATGAGAGGTTTTGGGCCGGGTAATTTAAAAGCCAGGTGTTCAAAAGATGGAGCAGCAGGGATGGTGAGAGGGCGAGGTTGGAGGTCTTGTTGGTAGATGGCAGCAATGCCCCCTCCTCTGCCCTCAGAGCGTGGGTTGTCCAGGTAGGAATATCCAGCAGAGGTGGTTTGGTTTAGTGAAAAATAATCCAGGGGTTTTTGCCATGTTTCATTAAGGCACAGGAGGTCAAGTTGTTGGTCAATGATGAATTCATTGAGAATGAGACTTTTATTGTTGAGGGATCTTGTGTTGAGGAGGGCGATTTTTAGGTGCTTTTGTTTTGGAATTGATGGGGCGGAAGTATGAATTGGACGGAGGTTGAAGGTGTTCACTCTGGTTGCGTTCTGATGACGTGTGTTGTTGTGATGACGCGGAGAGGAAGCGCGGAAGCAGGTGGGTGAGCTGCGTTCAGACCACAGCGCTGGGATGAAGTTTTTAGCGGTGGAACTGTACATAAACTTGCGGCGGGACCCTCGATGAATGTAACGGGGACGGAGGAGAAGTCGAGAATTTTTAAGAGTGGTGATGAGTTCGGTGGAAGGAGGAATTTGGGGAATGAGCTGGCGGAGCTGCAAGGATGAGTAGCGAAGTGCCATGGCTGAGGCTGAGGACAGGTGGACACCTGCCCCGGATCTCTACCCTCAGCTGAGCTGCGATGGAAGATGTCCACTGGATGGGAGAAGGATTTGTTTGATGGGAAGGCAGCGGTCTTGGCCACGGCAGAGGGCCGAAGCATCCGCACCGGTACAGGTGGAGATTCTTACGGAGTCCTTCGACACTGGCCGGTAGGTGTCCAAGCTAACGCACTGCACAGAACACTGAGAGGGGCTCTGGAGCAGTAGCCTAGCACCACCGTGGTTGTTAGTTCGAGGAATATCTAGGTAGACAGGTAAATTAGCCGAGAAAGTAGACAGTAGTTACCCAGAGTCTTCGACCAGGTTACGGCGAATTCATTGGAGAATGGCAGCCGGTGTCAGTCTGAAAAAGTCACAACCTGGTGCAGACGCAAGGAGGGATGCTGCTGGCCAGACAAGCGATAACTCCAGGTACTGGAAGGGAGGAAAGTTGTCCGGCAAGGCGATGTAGATGGTTGGAACCAGAGGACTCTTTCCCGGTGGGGCAAAGATTGACAGTTGGAAGCAGCTAGGTGCCTAGCTTCCCCGCTGACAACGCCGGTGAGTCTTAGGATCAATGTCCCGTAAAATGGGTAGGGCTCGTAAAAATAGCTTGTTAAAAAATGTAAATAATAAAAGTGTAAAATCACAGGAAAAACTATTTTAACAGTCACAAAATTTAAAAAAAGATCGTGGGCAGAGAAGCGGCGAACAAAACAACGCCAGCGTCCTCTCAGCCACTGGGGAACCACAGGCAGGCTAGGGGAACTCATATTTATGTTAGAAAACCTCATAAAGTGAGATTTTCATGCCATGGCACGTTTAACCTTTTTATTGTGGCGTTGTGCGCACGGCACGCGCCACACAGTAATTTGATGCATTTAATTTGCTTTGTGCACGCGCCAGTGGCGCCACACAGAAAATTTATACATTTTCATGGTTCCTTAAAAAGTGTTAAGTCTTACTTTTTTTTTGTGTGAAATTAAGGCCATAAATTGTCTTAAATTTACTGTAAATTTGCTCTAGGCATTACATTTTGCAGAGGGTTTTTTAAGACTGGGGGAAATTGTCGCACACAACAAATCACATGTGTCTTTTAATTACGGCATTTTCAGGAGTTTTACGTTACGTTAACATTGACATCAGTCATCAGTAGGCTAACTTGCTGGCGCTACTTTCAGCTAGTGATGGTTGATATCATTAGGCCAACTTGCGCTACTTTCAGGATGGGACGGTGCAAATTCAATGAGAAATGGTTTGAGGAGGATAAGTTTCGGGGGTGGTTGGAGAAGGCAGGTGACAACGAGGCAAGGTGTCGTTTATCCCGAAAGGCATTCATACTATGGACCATGGGAGTAAAAGCTCTCGAGTCCCACATGAGGTCGCAGAAATATATCCGATACTCCGTGGCAGCTAGCGGGACTACACCGATGCCCGTATTATTTGAAAGAAGTGGACTGAAAAGTTCAGCATCCGTGGCTAGTACTTCACATCAGACGGCGTTAACCGGCTTCGTGTCGCCACCAGAAACCCAGAAGGCGGAGGTATTGTGGGTTCTCCACACGGTGAGCAGACATAATTCCTTCAAATCGAACGAGGACATTAGTAGCGTCTTGGCTACTATGTTCCCAGATTCTGAGTTTGCGAAGTCGTTCACCTGTGAAAACAAAACGGCCTATCTTGCCAAATACGGCATTGCATCTTTCATAAAAAGAGAGCTGTCACGCAGCATAAACGATAAACAGTACGTCCTCATGTTCGATGAGAGTATGAACAAAACCACTAAAAGCCAACAGATGGATATCCATGTGAGGTACTGGCCCACAGACGACACCGACAGCCATGTCATATCGCGGTACTATGGATCACAGTTCATGCTGGATCATTTTAATGTAAGTATTCCAAACAGTAAATTAATTAGGGCTTTGACTTTTGCCCCAAAATCATATTTGAGGTTTGTTTGTTTATTAATACTAATATTCAAATATTTTTTAATAATATTTTGACCCTTAAATTCCTCCAGTAAGACCTGGATTGGGCATCGCGGGGTTTGTTTACCGGCATTGCTATGGTTACCGGTCCTGCGTGTTCCGACGGTTTATTAGGTGTCTAATAAATCGCTGTCTAATCAATACTTGATTCACTGAATAGACTGCGTCTGGTTCTCCTCCGATTTTGATTTATTTTTTGATATATATATGAGCTTCAGATGAAGCTACCAAAGATCTCCAAGCTGAAAGCAACAAACAGGCGATTATTCCGATTAGTTTGGGGTTTAACTTAAGAGCAGCTGCAGTAGTTCGCAATTGGTCCACTCCGCACACCAAACTTGACCGCTGTCAAGGACGGTGGATATATTGCCTGATTCATGTCTTTGTTATCACTCCGTAGTAGTTACAGTAGTCCGGTAACATATCAACCCCAGCGTGTCCGGGACATGGGTGATTATGGGTGACACGGGTGGGTTCATGTGTTCGCGTATCGTCGTGTCTGCGCGCTTCCGAGATAACTTTGCAAGAGTACTAATACTACTGTTAGTACTACGGCTACGGTTGATGTGTATAAGTGACTCAATAAATTCCCTTTTCTATCAAATAATTTTTCAGACATTTTTTGGGTCTTAATTTATGTATCTGTTGGTCTTAAAAAGGTCTTAAAAAGTCTTAAATTTGACTTTTTAAATGGTGCAAGAACCATGATTTTCTTCAGCAAAAACTTGTCTGTGTGTGTATATGCAAACTTGAGTTTGCCTGTCCACCAAGCGAGTTCATTTGTAACGAGGAGTACTCGAGTAATCGATTCCTCACGCCCATCCCTAGTAAAAATGAATACAATATGCATTTTATATTATTTATGCCTGATTGAAGAGGTTCGACCTGAACAGTAGTGTGATTCAGTGGAGGCTTCTCCATTGAGGAGAGGGAGGAAGATCCTCCCTAACATTGTTGAGAATAAAAAATGTTGATTGCCCAGACTACTGTAATGAATGAATGCCCTTAAATATGACTACTTTAATGCCTTTGAATATATGTTTGTTTCCCTTGGTAAAGGGACATTAGCACCCCCTATCGCCTTTTGACAATTACTTCAGGGAGGAAGGTCCTCCCTCAGCCTCCGTTGACTCCCATTAATTTCCCCAAAAGTACTGGCGGCCGGTGAATAACATGGGTTTCAATGGGAGAGAGGAGGAAAGTCCTCCTCTGAGTGGGTGTGACCTTACAGGCGTCTGATTCGCGCAAAAATCTAGTCGCGCTGCGCTATGAACCAATCAGAAGGATCCCTGGCTGGTGAGCAGTGTTGCCAGATTGGGCAGATTTCCCACCCAATTGGGCTACTTTTAACCACGTTAGGCTGGAAAAATTATCATTGGGCGGGAAATTTACCCAAGCTGGCAACGCTGTCGATAACAAACAAACCCGCTCTGCCTGCATTGCCGCTCAGTCTAAGAGACGCAAAGCAGGTGAAATTATCTGAAGGATAACGAGATTCTAACATTTGCGAATAAAGTGTACAATGGAAACAGAGGACATTGTTCATGTTTAATTACACAAAGCATTCCATTCATTGAGTTACAGTGCTAAGTTAGCGACCAAAGAAAAAGGTAGACCACTTCGCAAAATCGAAATCACCAAAAGTAATGGCAACGTCAGTGTTGTGGGTGCTTCATGGTTTGCTAGGTACTCATGGTTTACTGGTAGCATTACTAGCAATCGACTGTATTACTGGCCCTGTTTGCTAATGAATAATGGCAAATCTCCAATGTGGGCTGTTCATGGTTTCCCTGATGTGAAAAATCTTGATAGGGCAACCAAACGCCACGACTAGTGTCAAGTTCACGTTAGTGCTGCTATGCGACTTTCCTTGCTAGGCACCATGCCTATAGATCAGGTTGAATCTAGAATAATGTTCTCGTTCTTTGCTACTCTGACCGTTCTGTTTGATATTGTGGAAAGGGTGAATGATTCAGAGCATGATGCATTTTAAATGGCATCACTTTTGGTCAGTCTTTTCTTAAAACAATTGTACCTGAAAATAAACATAGCTAAATTACAACCAATAACTTCAGTCATTGAGGGCCAAAATAGTTTTGGTCCTCATAATTTTTTATTTACTTTTACAAATCAAGAGTAGGCCTGATTTGACTAATGGGCTTTGCATCCTTTCCTTCTGCCCTTGTAGTCCATTTCAAAGACATGCTGCCCACCAGCTTTCAAATTACAATGATGCCACTGGTGGCTTTGTATCAAATTTATTCACATAACTATCCCTCCCTTCTATTATGTAGTTCACCAAAACACCCTGAAACAACTTGAGTCTCACATTCTTATGCCACCATACACCAACAGTGCAAGCAGGCCAATGGCAACCAAGCGCGCGGTCCTTCCTCCCTCACTTTAAAAACTACCAGCCGCCACTGGTGTGATTTATGGGTTAGTTTGATTGATGGCTACAAACAGAATACCGCTCACTCAATGAGGACTCTCTTAAGTACTGCAGAAGTTACCTCAAGACAATTCCATCGCTGAAACAAAACGTAATACTGTAGTCCAGCCAGAGCAATGCAACGAGCAAATGGGGAGAGTGAGAGTTATAACCAAAACTAAAATGTGCATGTATGTTTATTTTAGGGATGGGCATGATTGATCGATCATTGATCGTTAAGAATTTTGACGATCACGTGATATTTTTTTCGATCAAGAGGAGGTTGTGCTTCATAGTGCGAGAACGAACAGCCAAGCCATTGAATCAAGAAACAGCCAAGCAATTGCTTGGCTGTTTCTTGGTTCTTATTGGAATACAGATTTTGTCTTTTTCAATGTTCCCAAACATTTAAGAGGTATATTTTTCGGCTTTTACAAGTGCTGCATAGGGCTGAATTTATTATTATTTTCAAGTAGTTGTTCCCTTAAACTGGTTTGTATGATTATTGTTGGCGATCAATTCTTATTCGGTAAAACAGATTTTGTCTTTTTTATTTGTTATCCGTGTTTAAGAGCACATTGGTCATCTTTTACAAGTTCCATACCCCGCCACCCGACACACAGCGACAAACTGCGCCACACACACCGATACACAGCGACACCGAAGGGTCGTGCCGTCTGAGTGGCTCGTAAAGTTGACATGAAAAGAACGTCACCTGCTTTGGAGAGGATGGCAAAAACAAAGCATTTAACCCCCTTTTTCTAAACAGTGATTAAATGGCAAAGATATAAAACGCGTAGTCATGTTTAAAAAAAATGTCAACGGTTTTGGGTTCACTGTCTCTTTCAGTGATTTATGGTCCGAGGCAAACACTGTTGTGGCCTAGGGTTTGGGCTAGGCTAACCATAACCCTATGCCATATTCATCCCATTGTTCCTAGACTCCGACAGCAAGCCTAAGGTGGAGTGCAGCGTGGTCACAGAGTTCACAGATCATATCTGCGTCACCATGGATGCTGAGCTCATCATGTTCCTCCATGACCTGGTGTCGGCCTATCTGAAGGAGAAGGAGAAAGGTACGCACGCAGCCTGCAGTGGGAAACATCTGAAACATCTTAAAACATCTAAATGATGACGTTATTTTTTTAACCTTGTGGTTGCTCTCTCTATGACAGCTCTCTTTGCCCCCCGGATCTTCACCACCAGGCCTGGTCAGAAGAGCCCCACGACCCTCCATGATGACAGCTCCTCAGACAAGGAGGAGGGCATCAACTACACCACCGTGGACTGGAGGGAGTTCATGTGCAACACGTGGCACCTGGAGCCCACACTCCGGTCAGAGACGAGGGCGTACCATTCGCTACAGTTGAAAAAAAGAAATTCCAATTTAAAGGAATCCTCTGCTACTGAGTTCTGGTGGCTTAAGAATCCGCTAGTTCATGTCTATTAGAAACCAACTGACACTGCTCTTCCTATCAACTAAAGCTGGACTTTTCTGTGGATTTTTACCAAGCTTCAAAGTACCAACATTAATTGATGGGGGCCTAGCAATACGACGACCTTTGGCTGGTTTATCACAATCCTTAGAAATACCTTTCAATCAGACTGCCCTAAAATCAGTCCCACTATTCTCAACACAATTCAGATGCTGTTGCTTTGTACTGAAGAAGGTATTCATTTGTGATTGTATTGTTTAGCGATCAGGACATTTTAATAAACAGAATATGTGCAATTGGCATAAAGATAAGTTTATCAGACGATAGTCAAATCACTATGTTCCTCTAGTTAAACTGCTAATTGACAATGCTTTGGCGTACTGTACTGAATCGCATTAAGGTCTTCTATAAAATAATATGATACTCACAAACCACTTCTTTACTTCCTAGGCTTATTTCTTGGACTGGACGCAAGATTGACCCAGTGGGCGTGGACTATATATTGCAAAAACTGGGTTTCCATCACGCCAGGACTACGATCCCCAAGTGGCTCCAGAGGGGTGTGATGGACCCCTTGGACAAGGTTCTGTCTGTGCTCATCAAAAAGCTTGGCACAGCTCTACAAGATGAGAAGGAAAAGAAAGGCAGAGATAAAGAAGACCACTAAAGATACACTGCACTCTCTTAAGCCTCTCTACTGTTCAATGCATTTGTCAGAGTAGCCTTACTTCTAAATGTGTTGATTGCAAAGTATTTTACTATTGTGCTATGTGACTAGTTTCCTCACCTCAACGTGTCGTTTTTTATCTATATATCGTACGGTAATTGAATGGAAAAAGTTGTTGCATTGCTTATAAACAACCCTTCTAAAAAAAGATGTGAATCAACTCTTAAATTATGTTATTAACCAACTAGAAAAAATGTATATTAAGGCTGGCCGATATTTAAGAAACATTTTCTTTAAAAAACTACCTTTTTAGACTCGTACCTTTTCTTCAATATGTTTACTATCAATTTGGAGGTAAACATAATTTTTGTTTAAATGTTCATCCCTAGTCAAATTTTGTCTACTTTTAACATCACAATGGAATGAACTTGTACTTGTAAAGACGCATTGATTGTACATGTATAATTTGTCTTATATATATATATAAATAATATGTCTCTGTAAATAACTTGATTACTGATTGCTTGGTATAATAAAAACAATAATTTACATTGATTGAATATTGCTTAAGGATAGAATGATACTCAAGTCTTCACTGAAGTAAAGTGCAATTTCTGGGACGTGCTTATGCAAGCCTGCATATTAATTCTTAAATGAGGTATAAATCTCAAACTTGATTTTGAGATGAGGGTCAATAAAAAAAAGTGATCACGTCAAGCATCAAGCAGTTGAAAATAAGTAACTGAGTAATGGAGTGTAAAGTTTGAAGCATATGTCGGTTGTAAAGGATAATAAATGAAATAAAAATAAGTTTCTTCATTCTATCAGACAAAAACCTGCTGATTCCCAATACTAATTATTATTAAAAAAAAGTGAAGGTGATAAATAGGAACCCTGGATGGCTTATAGTTTCCTCACCTCTTGAGAACAAAGTAAAGTACAAACTAAAACACATTACCTGAAAACACACAATGCATGATTTGCTTGAGGCTAATTTGCATAAAGAAAGCGGAACCCCTATGAAATGCAAACCGTTATGTAGGATGGGGTGTATTAAGGTTAACCGTGCACATTGGGTATTAGTCTTTATTTATTTTTTAAAGATCGTTGGCATAGAAATTTAAATTTCCCCTCCTAATTTGCATACAAGGCACAATGAATAAAAAGATAACTTAAATTCCAATTGACCAAAAATAAAACAAAGTAATAAACAAATGAAAATACAATTCTCAAATACATGTTTCTCTGCATAAGCTGCAAGAGGTGCTTTTGCATGTTTACTTTTCATTTGTTTTAACAAACTTAAATGATTGGCAACCAGTCCCGCGTAAACACAGAGAAGTGGCTTGGTTCTCCTCCACTTGCTGGCATGGATAAAAAACATTAACAGAAGCATCCCTTTTTATTACAATCAAATCACTCTCCTTGTATATTACACCCCTAAAATAATGTTTTCTCTAGTGACAGGAGCTAGTTGGAAACTGGTGGAGAGTCAGTCCTGAGGGCTATTCCACTAAGCCAGTTTTATCACATAACCGGGTAAGTTAACTCAGGGTTTGCGGTAACCCTAGGTTTTCCGTTCCAAAAGGATCACGGTATGTTAGTTGCTATAGAAACATATGCTCTGAATCAAACCTGGTCGGAGCAGGTTTTGCGAAGGTTAAGTTTGAAGCATAACCCGGTTTTGGGTATTTAAACCGGCGTTCACCGCAGATTTCATGTGTTCACAATGGCATGCCCTTTTGATGAGAGAACTGCTAATATCGGGGTGCAATCCACCGGGAGCGATTGATAAGACCACGGCTCGACATCTTGGCATATCGGATGACTTTTTGCTGGAGTGGAGAGATATAGATTCTCGCGCAAATCTTTAATATATTTAAATAGCCTTACATAGCCAACACTACCAATCGAGGACCTGGCCTCAGTTCACTCCAGACTATTTGCGTAGCCCTCCGTTTTTTGCAAATGGTAGTTTTGGCTATAATGTTGGAGATGCTGAGCACATCTCAGTCGTTTCAGATGACCCATCCAAGATTTGTATCGGCCTCCTATCATACAAAGAGCAATATTGTCTGAGTACTATGCCGAGAGGCATTTACAACATAAAGTATAAAATAGTCCTAACGGACTTGCATCCACTGGAGAATGTTCGATCGTAGCCGGCGGCTTCATTACAAGTGTAACCGATGTCTTTCTGCGTTGTGTCTTTTATCTTTGAGTGAGGCACACACAGGAGTCGAGTACTGAGGCCTGTTTCAGGTAGCTGGTTTTGAGGCAACCCCGAGTTTGTTTGCTCCGAGTTAGTGGAAACTCTGGGTTTTCCGTTTCAGGTAGCAGGTTCAGCGCAACCGAGAGTTAAGGTGCGAACACACCAAGCGCGTACCTCGCGTACCATGTACGTGCGTAACGCAGCGAAAATGTTGCTTGACCATTTTGTGTCAAAAATGGTCAGATACGCGCGTACGCATACGCGCGTAGATGAGACCGCCCAAAACTCCCCCCCCCCCCCCCCAGCCTGTGGCTGCGCTGGATTTAGGAGTCCGAGGAAGGAAACCCAAACGCCGCCGTGTTTGGATGGATGATAGAGCTTGGATCGGGTTAGATTAAATAATCTCGGATATAAATAACAATAATCGGGTTAAATAACTTCACATGGTGTGTCTGGTGTGTTTCCAGCATTCGTAGTGTTGATCAGCAGAGAAATAGTCCGCCAAGACGTTGAGGTTGCTTAGCAATCAGAGACTCTGTCCATGCAAGTGAACGGAGCGTTCACTCTTCGTCATAACTATCAAACCAAACATCCTTCACATTCACCGAGCGAACATTATGAGAGTAAAATGCACATTTCTCGCTAGAAATGTTTCCATAAACGCATTTAATGGCGTAACTATGTTACTATTTCCACTCAGAATAAAGAAAGTTGCCGGCCGTGGCTGCCATGGACATGGCTGCTCTGGAGTCCGAGGTAGGAAACCCAAACGCCGCCGTGTTTGGGTGAGAGAGTTTAGATCGGGTTAGATTAAATAATCTCGGATATAAATAACAATAATCGGGTTAAATAACTTCACATGGTGTGTCTGGTGTGTTTCCAGCATTCGTAGTGTTGATCAGCAGATATATAGTCCGCCAAGACGTTGAGGTTGCTTAGTAACCAGAGACTCTGTCCATGCAAGTGAACGGAGCGTTCCCTCTTCGTCATAACTATCAAACCAAACATCCTTCACATTCACCGAGCGAACATTATGAAAGTAAAATGCACATTTCTCGCTAAAAATGTTTCCATAAAAGCATTTAATGGCGTAACTATGTTACTATTTCCACACAGAATAAAGAAAGATGTCGGCCGTATGCTTCTGTCCAAGCTCACTACTCTCTGCCAGTGACGTCGGGTCAAGCTCAACGCTGATTGGCTATTGCGGCGCGTATGAGCGTAAAAAGTTCAATTTTTTGAACTCCTCGCGTACATGTACGCGCGTATATGTACGCGCGTATATGTGCGCGCGTATATGTGCGCGCGTATATATACGCGCGTATATGTACGCGCCTCATACGCCCCTACAGCGAGTAAAATGTTGCTTGGTACGCATGATACGCGTGTACGCACCTCATACGCGCGTAAACCAATGCTTCCCTATGGAAAAATTGCCGATTTTATACGCGTGGTATGCAGGTAACGCTTTTGGTGTGGCCGTACCTTTAGTTGCTGCGGCAACATACGCCGTGGACCTAACCTGCTCGGGAGGTGGTTAGACCTACTCTGAGTTTGTTGTCTATAAGGCTGAAGGCAGCTCTCCGACAGAAGGAAGTGTTAGAAACGGTATGTCCTTTTCTACGAGAGCCTGTGGATGTAGAGGCTGCGATCCTCAGAAGGAATCTCCGTGAGGAACGATTATTAAGAACCCGGTTGGATATACTTTCTTTTCCTGATAATTTTCTTCACGAGCGCTATCGTTTTTTAGCGCAATCTATCATTTATTTAGTCCACCTTCTCAGTCCCCATGTTAACTGTCAAACGCACCGGGGGCATGCTTTAAGTTTAAGTTGTTGTTTTTTTTACGCAATTAACACGTGCAGAATGATCCGCCCCGTGCTTCCCGCCCGCTCTGTACTGCATTCACTTTAACGTTGTGGCTTTCCCATGATCAGAGTAGCTGACTAACCACGGACCTATAACTGCTGCAAGTCAAGAAACTAATTTTAAGAATGCAAGGCAGAAAAGACCCTGGTACTGCTTTTAAGCTGTTCTTCTCTACATGCACATGCTCCGCATAATCGTCTGCATTGTTCACTGAAGTAAAACCCTTTGAGTAAACTGTTCAACAAAATAACTTTTCCCACCACAGCCCGTGTTCTAATAAATACAATCTACTTTTTATGAGGATTTCTTTATTTCCTGAAAGCACAAAAAAAGTCATTCATATCGGGTATGTTTTTAGAGCAGGGAACAGTATCCCAGTTTGCACCTCACTCACCTTTAACTTATGTTCCAAAATTTGGATCTCCAAAGCATCCTTTTGCATATTTTGAATTGTTACAATTGCATGGAGGTTGGTGAGGGCATCTGGTTCAAGTAGGGCGATGACGCCATGGAAGAAGATGATTAGACGGTGAAATTATTACTTGAGCGCAGAATATTGCCCCATCCAATTTGCAACATGCTGGGTTGCGTGTACATATTTAATTATTTTGAATAACCAACCTCTTATAAAGGCACTTCTATCCTGGGGGGTGGGGGGGGATCAGAGGAGTTCTCCCCAGGGATGCCCTCAGCCACAGGACGCATACTCTGTTGTCTGAGGGCCATCTCCTCAGCCTCTGTGAGGGCTGCAGAGGTGGCCTCTGCTTTTTTTTCGATTTACTAACATGGAGGAAAATGTTACCCTAATATTCAGTAAGCGCTATTTTGAAGACAATATATATATATATATATATATAGGCAGTGTTGGGGGTGGCTGGGAAATGTACTACTTACATTTACTGCTTAAATATAGGCCCATCACATGTTGAATATAGCTGTTAAATTAGGTACAGCAGGCAAAACCGCACAATTGATTTGATTTCAATTCAACATTAGTTTACCTGTTTGAA
This sequence comes from Gadus macrocephalus, assembly GCF_031168955.1. Classification (NCBI taxonomy): domain Eukaryota; kingdom Metazoa; phylum Chordata; class Actinopteri; order Gadiformes; family Gadidae; genus Gadus; species Gadus macrocephalus. The sequence goes on from NC_082386.1 coordinate 2,202,764, forward strand.
CTATATTTTTGTACTTCATCTTCATTTGCTGCCAAGTCCTCTTGGGGCAACTCGGGGTTGCGTAAATTGACACACACACACATAAACACCATTTACATATTGAATAAGTGGAAGATATTAAACTTTCCTCTTATTTTTTTTTATTTTACTTATTTATTTTACTCACGCATTGACTTGTTCAGCTATTTCAGGCCAAGCTCTCTCTGGGTAACTGCTCGGCATACGCGTTCATTAGAATTTCCAATTCCGTGGGAGAAAGTAAGTGGATCTACGCTTTTGGTCCATGTTTGATCATGTTATCAGAGATCCATTGATGATGGCTCTTTAGAGTCAACAGGCACGCCCTCAACCCAGAGTGAACATACTCAGAGTTGATTAACCCAACGCTGATCACCTGTTCTGAAACCGAAAACACAGAGTTTCTTTTCAACCCTGAACTCTGAGTCAACCAACTCAGAGCGCAGGATTAAACTCAGAGTATGTTAAACCAGCTACCTGAAACAGGCCTCTGGAGGTTTATTCTTTCAAAAGGAGACAAAACAACACGGGCGTCACACACAATCCGGGATATCACTCTCCACTCAGCTCCGTGCATCAGCGCTCACTCTAGCTTAATATATCCTGTGACTTTCAATGAATACATGTAGGGAATAAATTATAAAAATGTAAACAAAGCATAAAATGATCTCAAATAAATTAATTAAATAAAAAGACAGTATATTAAATATATAGGCCTACACTAATAAAGGAAATAAAATATAATAGAGAATTGTCATTTTCCTCTCACACTCATTTTACATATTATACCATAAACAAAGACACAACAGGCATACCTTTCAAAAGGAGACAAAACAACACGGGCGTCACACACAATCCGGGATATCACTCTCCACTCTACAAAACAAAGGAAGCAAACAATTGACCACACATACCGGATCACACAACTGCATTTGAAATATCAAGGCGGGAAAAAACTAAGCTACCACCGGCTCAAGCTAGTTTACGAGTTAAAAAGTCCACCCTTCCAACAGTTAAATGAAATTGTCTACGCACCAGAGTTTCTCCCGCGTGCCCAAAAGCACGTCGCAAAGCAGTGTGAACCACCACAACCGTTCAAGGGCAACAAACAAGGGGTTAACCTAAAAATCTAACGGAGACACAAACGCAACTCACCAGCTCCGTGCATGAGCGCTCACTGACGCTAGACACACAGGTGCAACGCCAAACCACTCCCCAGGGAAACAAAAGGCATGCCATAGGGAACAACGAAACCAACTTACTTAGGAACCAATATTTGGTGGAGTTCACAATAAAAAAAGGTATGAACAATGCTAAAAAAATAAAACAAAATCAAATTAAATTTAGCTTGGCTACATACTCCCCTCTGAACTTCACCAAAATACCTCAAGACTTTAGCAGAACACTCCAATACATTCACGTTATGCAACTCATTAGTTACTCATATTACTGAGAAAATGGCCGAGGAGGGCTGCGCTTGCAAAAAAGGGTGCCCTTTACACCACCTTACACATTACTTCATAAAGGTAATACTCAAATATACCTTTCAAAAGACAAGGAGTACCTAATATTTATCACTGCTACTCTAACACATGTTCAACCCAAACACTGGATTAAAGAATTGGCTTAAGGTACTTGATGGCTTACAGAGGTTCATCACTCAAGCTAGTATTTTCCTCTTGGTCATGTTCTGAATGAGTCTATCTACAGGTTTTGTTGGGAAAAACGGTCTGTCTAGTTACTGGACCAGATGAAATGAGACGGAGAGGTAATAAAGTCTATCGGCACGAGGACCTTGGATTTATTAAGTAAAGTGGCAACGGTTATACAGAGTCATAAAGCGTGAGAAATCGAATATGTCTAAGTCCCTAATCAGCGCTGATGGTTCGTCTGGAGCTTCGCCTCCGTGGAAGGTCTGCTTCAGAAGAAGGTGAAGAGTCCCTGTGTGATGCAGTCTTATGCTGTATCCTCCTCTCGATGAGGTGTGTGCGTTTGAGGAGTGTGCGGTTCTGTGTGTTTTGGCTCCCAGGCCCTGAGAGAGCTTCGTAACGGGGAGAGTTCCTCGTGTCTCCGGTGTGATAAATTAAAACGGGGAGTGCCCCCCTGAAATGTCTCGTGTGTGATAATTTAATGTGGCTCTCAGGCCCCTGGTGTGGGCAGAGGTATCTCTTGGTTCCTCCTAACGGGGAAGAGCTCTCAAAATGTCTCCTGTGTGATAAATTAATGTGGCTCTCCCGTTCTGGAGATGATACTGGTGCATTGTCTGAGTGTCCACCATCTGCCTGCCTGGGAGATGGGGCCTTCAGCTCCGGCCTTGACCTGACTATATATTATCATGTTTGTGTTGTTGGGTTAGAGCAAGAGTTGACTATATTATAATGTGTCCATGTGATGTGCTCATCAGGCTAGGGTAGGAGTTAGCTATATTTATAATGTACATGTGATGTACTCAGCAGGTTATTTTTCCCAACAGTTTCACCAGCCTACCCACCCTTGTTCTAATACGGGAGACAACACTGATCACAGTGCTTGGGGGGTCGTTGCTACAGCCTGTTTCATCGACCACACTTGACACACTCATTGACCTCCGGCTAACACTTTCCCGCAGGTCAATGTCTCCAAGCTCTTCATCATCGTCAAGACATGTTTGGACAACAGAAGCACTATCCAGAACCCAACTGGATGTCCTGTCTTCTGTGACATCACCTGTCGCCACATCTGACACGCGGCTTTGTGTCTCATCATGGCTCGACTCAGATGACTCAGTGAACGATGCGTCAACATCCTCTTCATCTTCCACCTCAAGTGGAAGAAAGTTTGCACACAGGAGGCGATTGCGATGCAGAACCTTTTCACGGCCACTGCTTGTATTCCTTATCCGATAGGTATGACACCTAGGATCTCTTGAGACCACCATGTACGGGACAGACTCCCATTTGTCAGACAATTTCTTGCGTCCCCTTTCACATTTGTTTGACAAGAGCACTTGGTCTCCCTCAGCGATGTCATGACCTTTGGTCCTCTTGTTGTACAGTTCAGTTTGGTGCTGCTGACTGGTGACAGCATTGGCTTGAGCAGATGATAATGCCTCTTTTAACTCCTCCCTCAGTTTAAGGACATATTTTTATCATAGTCAGCGATGTCACAGTCCCTCTCCACATTGTGGAACATCACGTCAACTGGGAGTCTGGGGATCCTCCCATACATTAGATAGAACGGGGCGTAGCCTGTTGACTCGTGGGCAGTGCAGTTGTAGGCGAAAGTCAACGTCTGCAACATCTGGGGCCATTTTTGCTTGGCTCTTGGAGGGAGAGCTCTGATAATGCTTCCCAATGTCCGGTTGAAGCGTTCAACCACACCGTTTCCCATGGGATGATAAGCCGTTGTCCTCGACTTCTTTACACCAGAAATCAGCAGCAACTCTCGGATCAACTGGCTCTCGAAGTTGGCTCCTTGGTCGGAGTGAATTCTCTCTGGGAAGCCGTAGACACAGAAGTATCGATCCCAGAGCTGACGGGCAACCTGCTTTGCTGACTGATCGTGACATGGAAAAGCGTGAGCCATTTTTGTGAAATGGTCAGTGATGACCAGGACATCGACAGTTTTTCCATTTGGGATTTCGGCTGACCAAAAGTCAATGCAGACCATCTCGAGAGGGCTTGTTGTTTTGATGCTCTCCCTTCAGGTTTGGGTGTCTTGCTTACCACACAGCGCTTGCATGACTTGACATATTCACAGACATCTCGTTCCATGTCAATCCAGAAGAACCTCTGTCTCGCAAGATATAGAGTCCTGTGCTGTCCCTGGTGCCCAGCCTCATCATGGACACCCTGCAGAGCCTGCTTGGTCAGTGATGCAGCCACGACATACTGGTAACGCCTTCTCCCAGTTAGTGAGTCTTTGATCACTCTATACAGGATACCATCCAACATCTTGAGCTTTTCCCACTGCTTTAGAGTTTTCTGGACTTTGAGAGGCTCTTTGACTCTCTCTCCTCGATGGTCTACTACCACGTGACACGTAGTGTATGACTCTTGCCAGTATAGTGTCTTCCCGTTGCTTGTCTTGGAGCTCTTTAAGGGAGAAGACAGGTAAGGCACTTTCACCTGGTGGAACGAGCTTATGCACATTGTTTGCCAGCCAGGAGATCACTCGTCCTTTGGGTCCCTCAACCCACTCAACTTGACCATCCAGGACGGCTGTCACTTCTTCACTGCTCATTGAACTGCATGCCATTTCAGATCCACCCATTTTGACCTCTTGGCAGTTGGTGCTCAGCCGAAACACATCCTGTATCCTGTCATCTCGGATCTGCTGCGCTTCTTCCAGCAGAGCTCCATACGGCTCTGCTATAAGTCTCTCGCTGACCCGTGGCTTGACAAAGGGTTGTCTACTCAAGGCATCCGCGACGATGTTCTTGCTGCCTGGGATATATTGAATACTGAAGTCGTATGGAGCCAGCTTCGACACCCACCGCTGTTCACAAGCATCCAACTTTGGCTTTGTGAGGATGTAGGTTAACGGGTTATTGTCGGTCCAGACAGTGAAGGAATGTCCCTTTAACCAATGGCTGAATTTATCACACACAAACCATTTGAGAGCGAGGAACTCCAACCGATGAGCTGGATACTTCGTTTGAGAGCGAGTCAGAGCCTTGCTTGCGAAGGCTATGGGACGTGCCTTGCTCCCTCCTTCGGGGACTTGAGAGAGTACAGCGCCCAATCCATCCAATGAAGCGTCGGTTGAGAGAATGAAAGGGCGACCAAAGTCTGGATGAGCCAACACAACTGAGTTCAGTAGAGCAGCCTTTAGTTGGTTGAATGAGTTGCTCTGTTCTTGAGTCCAATCACCTGGGCTGAGCCTTTTGAAGTGAGAAGCCCGTTTTGCGTTGGCCTTTCCAGTGGCAGCGGCGGTCAGGGAGAACAGGGGCTTTGCCATGCTGGAACAGTTTTGTATGAATCTCTGGTAATACATTATCATACCGAGGAAAGACTTGATCCTTTTTGCTGAAGGTGTGACTCCATCCTCCATCATCAAATCCGCTTCACTCATGTCTGTGATGACTTGTATCTTTTCAGAATCAGTGGCAACTCCGTTCTCGTTAATGATGTGGCCCAAGAACCTGACGCTTCGCCTAAAGAAATGGCATTTCTTCGGTGCCAACTTAAGCCCATGTCCTCTCAACCGCTTAAAGACCATTTCGAGTCTGTTCAGGGCTTCCTCTTCATTTGGGGCAAAGACCAAAACATCGTCAAGGTAGCACAGCAGGGTCAAGAAGTTTTGGTCTCCAAAGACACTCATCATGAGGCGCATGAAACTCGCCGGGCTGTTGCACTGGCCTTGGGGTAGTCGGTTGAACTCATGGAGGCCTACTGGTGTAGTGAAGGCAGTAAACTTCTTGTCCTGTTCATGCATGGGGACATTGTAGAAGCCTGATGTCAAGTCCATGGCGCTGAATATGGTATTTCCCCCTAACGCAGCCAAACAGTCAGGTTGGTGGGGTACTGGATGGGCATCCTTCACTGTGCGTGCATTAAGCCACTGGTAGTCCACACAGATGCGTAGCTCTCCATTTTTTTTTCCAAACCAGTACTAATGGCGAAGCCCACTCACTTGATGACTTGCGTATGATGTTCTTCTCTTCCATCTCAAGGAGGACTTCTCTTAGTTTCTGGTATTGGCTTGGTGGGACACGGCGGTATGCTAGACGGAAGGGGCGCACATCAGTCAGATGGATCCGGTGGACAAAGTCTTTGGCCAGGCCACAGTCCAGCTTGTCCTTGGAGAACACATCTCCATGCCGCTGTATGAGTTCCACAAGCTGGTTCTTCCAATACAGGGACACTTCACAAGAGTTGATGTCTATATCGTTCAATCCAAGACCAGCAAGCTTGTCCTGAAGGGTGGTAGTTACAGAGGTATCAGGGACATGGTCAGTGCTTACTCTTACGCTTTGGCCTTGTGCTTTTAGCTAGGGTTGAGCACCGAAACTCGGTTCCAGTGGGGAACCGGTTCCGACTAAAACGGTTGTAACGAGATCGAATAAGAACACACATTTCGGTTCCTCATAACGGTGCCTGACGTTTTTTAACGCCCCCTGCCCCGCCCCCATGGTGTTGCGGCGTCAACTTGCGTTAGTGCTGGGCGCTATACCGGTTCTCACTGAATAACGGTGTGTATTTTCGTTAGGATATGATTTTTTTATATAGCCTACCGCCATACCGGTGTATTTGATTACACAACGTTCGGAACGCAGCGCTGCGCGACTGTTTCAGACGGGACCCTTCTCAATGTTGCGGTAAACAAGCATGGTACGACTACGACTTTCTTTATAGGTCCATGACTGTGAGGCGTGGTATTTCAGGCCAACTGGTAAAAGAGTGTGTCACGGCTTTCAAACATATAAACCATAAAGCCTATGGGCGCCTCGAGACTCGGGACGGACTTGTCAACGCGCTGCGGCATCGCTTACTTGATGTTGTTTTGATTGAAGATCGGCAGGTTGTAGTGGGTGAACATGAATGAACGTGTGCGTGTGTGTGTGTGTGTGTGTTGCAAGCTAATGTAATTTTAAAGCAACAAACAAACAAACTCAAAGCCGATGCATGCATCCAAAACTTGCTGTTCAAAAACCAAATAAACAAATCAAAAACATTATTCGCTTCAAATATTTTTTCTTTTCAAAACTTGGGAATTAATACAGCGCGGTACCAAGCGGTTGAAAACAATGTTGGTGTCTCCTGTGGCTGCCTTGCGCACATGAGTTATATTACTTAATATGACTTTGGCAGTAATGTTGCGCCATGATGCGTGCCTGCCTGCTTTCAGTGAGTAATTACAATTATTTGTAATTTTAAAAAGATATGTATCAGTCACAGCACTCACAGCAGCCTCTTCGGGTAAGTCGAGTAATTGATGCCAACCGTAAATCTTGCATATCAAGTAGGCTAGCAAACACTGTTGCCATTCAACTCAGTGTCCGCTGACTTTCTGCTTAATGCAAGTGTGTGCCGTTTCGTTTTTTTAAGCACCGGTTTGAGAACCGTTTAGTAGGCACCGAGTAGGCACCGGCAGAGGTGGGGGTAAGTCATCCATATGCAAGTCACAAGCAAGTCTCAAGTCATAACCTTCAAGTCTCAAGCAAGTCCCAAGTCACTGTGGTGAGAATCAAGCAAGTCACAAGTCAAGTCATTGCTCAGGTCAAGCAAGTCACAAGTCAAGTCATACAAAAATCTGATGATCTAACCCAGTTTCCACATTTAAAAATCGGTAAAGAGAGTGGTTCATAAGTTGAGTTTTATTTCAACATTAACAATAACAATGTCTTAACAATAACAATAACTCAAACTATTCCAAAACCATTATGTGCATAGTTTGAAAATATTTTTATGATCATTACCTCCAACCTATGAACAGAATCAAATAGAACCTCTAGGTAGCTGTATACGAGAACAGTTCAAGTCAATCACTCAATCTCCCTACATGTTGTAGAATATTATTTGCAACACATGGCATCAGACATGAAAAAAAAGAATATTTTAAAAGTAATATCACACATACTGTAGGAAGGGGAAATAGTAATACACAAGCCTGAAAGCTGGTAGCAATCTTGCTGCCTCGCAACATACATCGACTTACAATGCATTGCATTTGCAAAAAAAACAATTTGACAGTACTTTGTCACTGAGTTCTGAATGATGCGGTCACATTATCACCCCACCATGGCTGAACACACGTTCACCAGGTGCACTTGATGCAGGGACTGCCATAACTCTTACCTCCACCTTGAACAAAAAGACACTTACAACCACTGAGTTAGAAGTAGCCTACTGTCATGAAAATTAAGCAAGTTAATCATCTGTGGAACGGGCAGGGCTCGAAAAACTCCAGCCAATGATTTTCAGAACCACCGAGTGGCATTGGACAGTACGTCAATCAAACGGTCGTATTGCACTCCCCTACCCCCGCGCGTGACCTCTTCGTGCACGTGCACGTACCCAAAGCTCGTGACCCAGAGCAAGCTTCTGTTTGTTGTTGTTATCCTGCGGTAGCTACTGGAGCTAGTTTACTAGCTAATCCACATTTGGACCTAGCACTAGAATACAACCCTAAACTCCAACCTAGCTAGCCTGGCTCACTCTCGCGCATCTGTGTTCGCGATCGTGTGTGATTGCGCGTCCATGTACTTGGAATGGGTGGAGTCAGAGTCAGCGTTGAAGGAGAGGGGGTAGGACCATTTGAATTGCGTATTTTCAAAATCTGCTGGCGTATCGCAAATCACATATCCAACCGTTAATCTAACTTTAAAAAAGTCATTTCGAGTCATCTGTCTCAAGTCTAAGTCAAGTCTCAAGTCATGAAGACCAAGTCAAAGTCAAGTCGAGTCTTTTATCAGTGTTAGTCAAGCAAGTCTCAAGTCCTCAAATTTGCGACTCGAGTCTGACTCGAGTCAAGTCATGTGACTCGAGTCCGACTCGAGTCAAGTCATGTGACTCGAGTCCCCCATGTCTGGGCACCGGTATCGGATAAAACCCAAACGATACCCATCCCTACTTTTAGCTCTGTGTCGGTGACATGGTCCACTCCGAGCTCGAAGTCTTCAAGTGCCACACATGGTGAAACATCAGCTAACTTCATGTTCCTCCTCAGTGTTACAGGCTTGTCACTTGGGTTCACGACCTTCACAGGAACCCACCTGTCTCCACTCATTGATGACACAGTTCTCCCTACCATGTTGCTTTTCCGGTTTGAGTGGGACATTGAAGGTTCCACCAGTATGGTACTTCCCTCTGAGATAGGAGCCTTTCCAGGAAGCTTTCCCCACACTATGTGCTCCTGTTTGGGCATCAGCGTCACAGCATTGGTAAGTTTTAAAGTCCCAATGACGTCTGGGATAGTGTCACCTTTCCATCGTGTTATGCCCGAGAGCATGCTCAAGAACTGTTCGATGCCTGGTTCACCAGTGGAGTCAGCTTTACTCATCACGCGCCAATAGCTGGGATTTTGCTTGAATTGGCGTAGCAGGTGTTTCAGCACATTGGTGCCTACTATCATTTGGTCACGCTGACCTGGCACGACTAATGTGGGTACGATTGCTTCTTGTCCATAGATTTTCAACTTTAACTGATGAATGCACTTGAGCCGCACATGCACACCACCACAACCCACCAGAAAGATGTCTTCGCTGGACTGAGCACCCTCTGAGAGCAACCCTGCCTTGTGGAGCTCCTCTTCTGCTTCTTCACTCATTGTACAAGCCATTGAACCTGTGTCTAGCATTGCGTGCAGTGCAACTTGGTCATCAACCAGCACATCAGTGTAGAATAGATCATCTGCTTTCTCGAGCTTGTGTATATTCTGGAAAATCATGACGCTGCCATTCGGTGCAGTCTTGCAGCTCTCTTCATATATTGAACACGAGTCTTCTTCAGTTTTGAGGGTCTGACATAACACACTCACACTTTGCCCTCCGTAGTGTGAGCGACTCAGTTTCCCTGGTTAGGTGTGTGGTTCTCTGCTTGGGTTTGCCGTGGTACAGCTCGTGTGCAATCTCTCCTTGCGTGGCCAGGTTCCAGGCACCCGAAGCACCTGTTCTCTTTCATGCAGTGTTCACGTGTGATGTGAGTCTTGTCACCACATACACGGCAAGAAGTGGGGCGTGTCCACGGGGTCGGCCGTTGGACCGGTGAAGCTGCTCTGGCCATGATGCCTTCCAGCATGCTCAGTACTCGTTCTAAGGCCCCTGCTTCTGAAGAGGTGACTGCACTCACCTTTGGCTGTGTAGGAGGTTCTTGAACTCCAGCCCTCATTGCAGTCAGCTCTTCAACTACAGGTAAACAGGTAGTGGCAGCTGCCGTCACCATTTTGAACTTCTCTGCTTTAATGGGCCTCCTCCTTACCTGGTGCTCCCTCTGGTGTTCATCGATAGCCTCTTGCACTTCCATGGCTGACCATTTGCTGATAGGCTTACACCGGAACACACTGGAGAGTTCTGGGTTGGGGCAGTTCCAGATGAACATCATAGCAATTTGCGCTGACATAGTCTCCCTATTTTCTCCACTTTTCCCCAGATACCGGTCAGCATGCTCAGCTGCTGCATTGAGCCGGACCCAGTAATCTACTGGGTTCTCATTTGCATCAGGATGTGTAGAATAGAAATCAGCCATCGGTAAGCTGGACATGGGAGAATCACTGAAGTATCTTCTGAGTATGTCCAGTGTTTCCCACACATTGACGAGACTATGGCGCCCCGCCATAGTCTAATTTCGGCCGCCATAGTCTCTGCGTGATTTTTTTTTTGATTTTTTTTTTGCTCAGACGAAGTTCGTGTCGCTCTCATTGGGATTGCATGAGAGCACGAAGTTCAGCTGTCTGCCTGCGACTGACAGCCGACTGACAGCCCCCCCCCCCCCCCCCCCCCGGACATGCACGGCCCCCCCCATAGTCTCCAAAATTTCTGTGGGAAACACTGATGTCGTATACCACTTCAGGGTGTGTGTTGACATCGGCACTACTCTTCAGCCCCACTTTAACGATACTCTTAGCTCGTCCCAAAAGGTGACTGAGGATTTCATCGGCCTGCTCTGAGGTTGGACAGTTATTTTTATGCAGGTAAGTGTCCATCACCTCTATCCACTCTTGTACTGTGTATTTGTCAGAGCCATCTCCTCTAAACATCACTGGTTCCTTGACGGCTGCTTTTACCATGATGTTTAGTCGAGACATATCAACTGAGTGTCATTTTCAGCAGTGGCGGGAGTGGAAAACATCTGCCTTGCTACAGGCGTACCATTATTTATACTCTGAGGGCTGCTAATGCCTGGCGTCCTAGTTTGCTCTGCATTCCCTGGTTGCAAACACCCTCTACCCATCCCAAATCGTGTAAAATCCATTATAATTAAAACACAATGAATATGGTGGAATATAAGTCGAAATGTGATGTTAAAATAATATTTAACTGTACAGGGACACTGTATTTGAGGAAAAATAATGATAAATTGTGGAAAAACATAGCCACAAATAAAAAAAACTTTTATGAAAGGTCTCAACGATCAACGGATCCTTCCTGCTTGCTGTACGATACGCTTACTTGCTCACAGCATAACCTCTGCGATCTGCAGCGGCTGATCTGAAGAGTCCGGGTCACGGCACCATTTGTAACCGATGTCTTTCTGCGTTGTGTCTTTTATCTTTGAGTGAGGCACACACAGGAGTCGAGTACTGGAGGTTTATTCTTTCAAAAGGAGACCAAACAACACGGGCGTCACACACAATCCGGGATATCACTCTCCACTCAGCTCCGTGCATCAGCGCTCACTCTAGCTTAATATATCCTGTGACTTTCAATGAATACATGTAGGGAATAAATTATAAAAATGTAAACAAAGCATAAAATGATCTCAAATAAATAAATTAAATAAAAAGGCAGTATATTAAATATATACACTAATAAAGGAAATAAAATATAATAGAGAATTGTCATTTTACATATTATACCATAAACAAAGACACATAACAGGCATACTGTAATGATATACCGCGGCGCTAGAGGGCGCCGCCGCTTAACACAGGCGGTATGTATATATCCCGCGCTTCTTTGAAATAAAGCAGTTTGTATTACGCAGGCACAGGAGTCAGTCGTGTCTCATTACATGATGTCAGAAAAGACGAATTCACGCCAAATATAAAATGGAAGCGCTAAAAGCACCGGAACCCCTACGATTGGAAGGAAACATCGCCAACAAATGGAAGAGATGGAGACAAAAATTTGAACTTTACATGACCGCTACAGGCATGGAAGGAAGGTCGCAGAAGGTACAGAGCTGCACGTTGCTACACGTTATCTGGGATGAAGCTTTGGAGATCTACAACACTTTCGACTTCACACAACAAGAGGACAGAAACAAACTCAAGGTACTACTGGACAAGTTCGAGAAACACTTCACCCCCCAAAATAATGTGACATTTGAGAGACATGTGTTCAACACGCGTGTACAGGCCCCCGGCGAAAGCATCGACCAGTTCGTTACGGAATTGAGATCAAAGGCAAGGTCATGTGAGTACGCACAACTATGTGACAGCTTGATAAAGGACCGAATTGTTGTGGGAATAAGGGATGACCATGTAAGGGCAAAATTGTTGAGAACAACAGACCTAGACTTACCCAAGGCTATTGACATATGCCGAGCTGCAGAAGCTAGCCATACACAATTGGACAAATTAAACACACAAACACAAGCCAAATGTACCGTTAACGAAATCAAACGGGAGCGCGAAAAAAAATCAGCAGACGTCACCAGCCACCCCGTATAGGCAAAATACAATTCAGGACTGTAAATACTGCGGCCGAGACCATCAGAAAGGGAAATGTCAGGCATACGGTCAAAAGTGCAAGAACTGCGGGAAGATGAACCACTTCGCGAACAAATGCATGTCCAAAACAGCATCGTACAGGACAAGAAAGCCAGTGCACAGGTTAGAAGAACAATCCGAATCAGACCCAGACGAAATGTACTTGGACATGGTGAAGACAACCAGCGGGGAAGACTGGGAAGTGGACCTCGTCATTAACGACAAAAAAGTCAGATTCAAAATAGACACAGGCGCGCAATGCAACGTCATACCGGAATCCATCTACCGACAAGCAGACGCTCAAATTGAAAAATCTAAAGCAAAACTAGTGACTTCCGGAGGACAGTGCCTGAAGCCAATGGGGAAATGCCAACTGCTCACGGAATACAAGCGGCGTTTTCATCACGTTGAATTCCAGGTGCTGAACCAGAAAGCAACACCACTGCTGGGCCTAACAACCTGTGTGAAACTCTGACTCATAAAGCGCATCAGAAAAATAAAGACAAGGCAAAGTCAAGAAATACGGACGGAATACGCAGACGTGTTTGAGGGACTGGGACGCTTCGAGGGAGAACAGCGCATCAAGATCAGAGCAGACGCACAGCCCATCATCCATGCCCCGAGAAGGGTCCCCGTCGCCCTGAGAGAGAAAATAAAGGCGGAACTGAAAAAGATGGAACAACTAGACGTCATCGAGAAAGTAACAGAACCGAGGCAGTGGGTGAGCAGCATGGTCGCAGTTTGGAAGCCAGAAAAACAGAAGATACGCATATGCATGGACCCCAAGGACCTGAACAACGCTATCGAGAGGGAACACTATCCCATGAGGACGATTGAAGAGGTGATGGCCCGGATGCCAGGAGCCAAGGTATTCAGCACACTTGACGCACAATGTGGCTACTGGCAGGTAAAGCTGGACAAGGAAAGCTCAGCGCTGTGCACATTCAACACCCCTTTCGGACGATACGCATACAAAAGACTACCATTCGGAATAAACACGGCCGGCGAAATATTCCAAAGACTGATGACAGAAATGTTTGAGGACATGGAGGGGGTGGAAGTAATCGTGGATGACATACTCGTATGGGGGACAAACGAAGAGCAACACAACCAAAGACTGGAAAGAGTGCTGAACCGAGTCAGGGAAAAGAACATCAAACTCAACCCAGAAAAATGCACATTCGGGGCGCAAGAAGTGAAATACATGGGACACATCTTGACAGCAGACAGACTTAAACCAGACCCCAAAAAAGTGGAGGCAGTCAACAAAATGCAAAAACCCACAAACAAGACTGAATTACAAACTTACCTTGGGATGATCACATACCTGGGGAAGTTCCTACCGCAATTATCCACCGTTACCGCCCCACTCCGGACGCTGCTGGAGAAAAGCTTTGAGAAACTGCAGGAAATGGTCACCGAGGCTCCAGTACTGAGATACTACGACGCGTCGAAGCCAGTCAAGCTAAGCGTGGACGCATCCAGTTGCGGAATAGGAGCCGTGCTTTTCCAAGACGAATGCTGCCCCATAGCTTACGCCTCAAAAGCCTTCACCGATACCCAAAAAAGATATGCACAAATAGAAAAGGAGCTGGCTGCCATCATGTTTGGATGTGAAAAGTTCTACCAATACCTGTTCGGGCGAACATTCGAAGTCGAAACTGACCACAAACCCTTGGAGGTAATTATGAAGAAACCACTGGCCGAAACCCCAATGCGACTCCAGAAAATGCTACTTAGGCTTCAGAAGTACAACATGACAGTGAAGTACAAAAAAGGAAAGGAACTGTACGTAGCCGACGCCCTGAGCAGAAACTTCTTAAAAGAGACTGGCGAAAATTAAAATAACGATGATGTCCAAGTGTGAGCAGTCATGTGCTTGCCCATAGCACCAGAGCGACTACAGGAAATACGCACAGAAACAGAAAAGGATCCAACACTCACAGCAGTGAAGCAATTCATTCTCCAAGGCTGGACAAACAAATCAGATACGCCAGATGAGGCCAAACAATACTGGGACTACAAGAGCGAAATGACCATAGAAGATGGACTGATATTCAAGGGCAACAAACTAGTCATACCAACCACGCTGAGAAGGATGATGTTGAAGAAACTACACTCCAGCCACCAAGGGATCGAGAAAACAAAAAGATTCGCAAGAGACATCCTATTCTGGCCGGGGATGCAAGCACAGATCACAGACGCGGTTTCAAAATGCGCAATATGCGACACATACAAGAGGCAGAACAGAGAGGAACCCATGATTGGACATGAAATACCCGCAAGACCATGGCAAAAAATAGCCACCGACATCTGCGAGCTTGATGGCGAACACTACCTCGTCTTGGTGGACTACTACTCGAACTTCATTGAGGTAAACAAACTGAACACCACAACAAGCCAAGCAGTCAACATCTGCAAGCAACAATTCTCCCGACACGGCATACCTGATGAAGTCTGCTCCGACAATGGCACTCAGTATTCCTCCACAGAATTCAAAACATTCAGCGAGGAGTATGGATTCAAGCACACCACATCATCACCCACATACCCCCAATCAAACGGCAAAGCAGAAAAGGCAGTGCAAATAGTCAAAAACCTCCTAAAGAAAGCCAAAGCTGACAAACAAGACCCCCACCTCGCCCTGTTGGATTACAGAAATACACCCCTGGATGGCCTACCCTCACCTGCGCAGCTGCTTATGGGACGCAGGACGAAGACGCGACTGCCCACAGCACAAAATCTACTAAAACCGAGAACGATGGAAGGAGTTCGGGACAGAATGCAGATCAACCAAGACAGAAAAAAACACTTCTACGACCGAGGATCACGCACACTGCCAGCCCTCACCCCCGGAGACACAGTGAGACTGAGAGACGGCAAGCAGTGGAGGCCAGCTAAAGTGATACATCCAACACCCGAGCCACGATCATACATAGTGGAAGCAGACGGAAAACGGTACAGGCGAAACAGAAGGGAACTCATCAAAACGGCTGAAGATACCAGCGCAAAGGACACTCACACTGAACGGGAGAACAACAACTCAAATGAGAGACGGCACACACTCAGAAAACCCAAACCCAGAGAAAGACTGAACCTGTAAGAAAGAAAAACTCACCTGATTAACATGTTATTCCCTTACAGGTTACAAAGAGACCGAATCAAAGACACTTAATGAATGAAAAAAATAAAATAAAAATCGGAGAGAAAGAAGAACCGAAATGAACCCTTTGATATGCTTAATATTATTTCATTTACAGTTGGACTAATGTGATTAGTTCTTATGGTTTTACTGTTAGGTTTACTTTAATGGTTCCTGATATCTTATATGTTCGCCTAGGGTGTTCTACGGTTACTGAATGTTGATTTTCTTACTTCCTTGTAATTCAATCTTTAATGTTCAGAAAAAGGGAGATGTAATGATATACCGCGGCGCTAGAGGGCGCCGCCGCTTAACACAGGCGGTATGTATATATCCCGCGCTTCTTTGAAATAAAGCAGTTTGTATTACGCAGGCACAGGAGTCAGTCGTGTCTCATTACACATACCTTTCAAAAGGAGACAAAACAACACGGGCGTCACACACAATCCGGGATATCACTCTCCACTCTACAAAACAAAGGAAGCAAACAATTGACCACACATACCGGATCACACAACTGCATTTGAAATATCAAGGCGGGAAAAAACTAAGCTACCACCGGCTCAAGCTAGTTTACGAGTTAAAAAGTCCACCCTTCCAACAGTTCAATGAAATTGTCTACGCACCAGAGAGTTTCTCCCGCGTGCCTAAAAGCACGTCGCAAAGCAGTGTGAACCACCACAACCGTTCAAGGGCAACAAACAAGGGGTTAACCTAAAAATCTAACGGAGAGAGACACAAACGCAACTCACCAGCTCCGTGCATCAGCGACGCTAGACACACAGGTGCAACGCTAAACCACTCCCCAGGGAAACAAAAGGCATGCCATAGGGAACAACGAAACCAACTTACTTAGGAACCAATATTTGGTGGAGTTCACAATAAAAAAAAGGTATGAACAATGATAAAAAAATAAAACAAAATCAAATTAAATTTAGCTCGGCTACACAAGCACTAATCCATCTTGATCTGTGAAGTTGATGAATTGTCACTTTTAGGTTTTCTACCCAGTTACCAAAAAAATAAACATTTGGAATAGTATGCGCAAGCACACGGTTTGCATGTGTTACTTCGAAGGCAAAAAAAATCTAAAATACAAGAAAACACAAAAACCTACATTCAAGTGGGGTATGGCCCCTGACTCTCAGAGGAGGTAGGTACCTCCAGGTACCCCCCCCCAATGCCAGGGCACCCTGAATTTTTGTTTATTAACAGCTCCTCCACCGGGGTCAAGACAATTTGAGGGCCAGATCCAGTCTGCCGACTGTCGGCCTTTTCATGATTGGCTTAAAACATTTTTTATACCAATACGATGGTGGGAAAAGCTTACCAGTTTGTGTGTTTTTTTATACTTTATATGTGGTATGTGGTATGTGGTTATGTGGTAGGATCTTTAAGAATGCTTAACTGGGATATTTATATATTCATGGCTCAAATATTAAGGATCATTCTTTTGACGTGTAACTAACGCATTTACGCGGTCAGCGATCCGCTGCCAGGCTTTGGTTCTCCGGGTTGCAGAGGCTTTAGCGTTCCCTTTTCTTGTGATAATGTCCTTCTCCTCGTCATAGCTCTCCAGGAGAACCTGGAGTTCCATTTTATTGAAATAAGCGGCCCGTTTCGCCATATCGATCAGGGTTTCCATGATCCATACATCACGTCTTTTTAGGTTTGGCGTGGACGCGCACAACCCTGTGTTAACCAACCCCGAGTTGATTGAACTAATGCATAACCGCTGCTGTGGAACCGAAAACTCTGGGTTGGTCGGCACAGGGTCAATCAACCTAGAGTTCAGCGTTAACTCAGTGTTTGTTAAACCTCCGTTCGTGGAACACCCCTCTGGTCTAAGTGCACTAGCGATAGCGCAGTTGGTGTTGCTATTTTGATGTACCATACCATGGCAGGTTGGAACTGCAATTTTTTTTTCCATAGGGGCTGCATGAATGAACACTGTAGTAGGCTATGCCATGCGTTAAAATAATAATAATAACAATGATAAACTCGAGCAAAGTAGGCTATATCCCAGCCTTCCAAAACTAAATGTCATTTTAGGGTATACGCATAAATGATAACGTTGGTTAAATTATTTGGGAAAGAACGGCTGATACAGCGTTAATAAATTGCATCTGCAAACACCGTACAGCAAACACATTTTCTTGACACAGACATCGCGTACAAGCCCATAACTTGTAGGATTGATGAGTATTTGATTGTGAGAAAACATTGTTTTACCGTGAGTGAGTGTTAAAAATAATGAATGAATGCAGCCGCACGTGTGTGCATCCTTCTGTTTAAACACACGCAAACTAAACACGTAAAGCATATTACAGTTCATGGCAATGTACATTAACGGGGGGACACATGCATATTAGGAACACAAGTCGATAACAATAATGTATATAATACTGGTAAGAAACGATGTGTGTTAATGTATTGCAGCGTATCATTAAATAGACCCACAATTGAGGCCACAGGACCGCATATCATGTGTGTTAAGTTTTCTTTGCTGCAATTTACATGATGACTCGAAGCCACACCTACGGGTAATTAGGCTACTTCAGGGTAACCCTTTTTAGATTTGCGTCAGGCGCAAGGGTCATTTATCCTCCGGTATAATAGCAACAGCGGCAGTGCCCTGCCCTCAAAGCTACTTCCGTTTTGCGCTTCTCACTTGCGTTTCAGACCGTTAAAATAGGGCCCTCAGGGTCAAATCTCCTACAAATGCGGCAAAAATGCGGAGGACGTGTGAAAACGGCTTATAAGTAGAAAATTATTATACTTGCTTGATAACATAAGGAGAAAATTATTATGCTTGCTTCATTAGGTAATCGTTGAACCAAAATGTTCTACGTTGTAACATTAAAAGCAAATGTTATTATATTATGCAGTCAGAAATTTGTTACATTATCCACTGGGGTTTCCACATTATAGCTATGGGTTTAATTACAACTAGAGGTTGAGAGGTTGCGGAAACTCTAGTATAAGATAGTAGATCATATATAATATAATATTAACAGGGTGCTCTCATGGTCTCCTGTCTGAGAGAGAACAATGAGCAGTTCTCTCCCGACCAACAGGAAGAAACTATTGACTGGACTGTTTACCACAGTAAATACTTATTGCACCGCGTGTTTCTGTTCACACACAGACACAAACCCAGCGAGTGTTTAAACATTAAACTCCAGATGATCGGAGCCGGACAGAGGAAGAGGAAGAGGATGTTTACAGCGTTTTCAAACTTCCTGTTAATTTCCAAATGGTTTATTAGTAAACAATATTATCTGTCCTGACACCACAGCCTTGGTCCTCTGGGTTTCCTCTGGTGGAGACCGCGGTGCCCAGCTCCGTGTATGGGACAGACAGCACAGACTGGTCCCGCCTTCGTTCCCTGCATCGCCTTATTGGGTTCCAAGGAGTCTGTGTCTGAGAGGGAGGGTGAGCAGTGCTATACACAACCTACCATGAAGGAGGAATGGACTGTGTGTTGCCATCTCCGAACTACACATAGTGTATCTCTTTAAGGAACATTTGTGATCCAGTCGTACTCAGAATCCCTTGTACACCATTCATATTATAATAATAATAATAATACATTTTTATAGTTTTTATGATGTAAATTGTATGATAGGTTTTGTGTTGAATAAGTGAAGGTGTTTCTCTGCTCTATATGTATGTATCTGTCTCGCAGGATTAACTTCACGTGATTTGGTTGTGATTACCCGGAACTCGTTACGCATGGATTCTCTGTTAGACCGTGGTCATCAATAAAGAAGATTCTAACTTTACCATTCGGATACGTTATAATCAAAACAACATGGCGTCAGAAGTGGGTTTCTTCCTGAGGACATCACTCGGACAACTTAATCGTAAGCAACACCATGGAAATGGCAGATGGATTCAGAAGTCCGGATCCTCTCATTTGATGAGAATGTGGCAGTGCACTGGCGCAAGTTTGAACGAGAACATGATATTTTCATTGCCGCCGCACACAGCGATAAACCTGCCCGAACGAGAGCTTATATACTCCTTAACCTCGCAGGACCGGAGGCCATAGAGAGGGAGCGATCATTCACCTATGCGCCCGCAGTACTAGGAGAAGATGATAATGTCTTCGTTCCAGCAGAATCTAGAGAGGACCCAGAGTGTCTGAAAAGAAAGTTTAAGGAAATATGCCACCCTGAATCAAACGTGATAATCGAGAGGCACAACTTCAACACCAGACACCAACAACCTGGTGAAATAATCGAGTTATACGTGAGTACACTGAGAAATCAGGCTACAAATTTTAATTTTGGTGTAATGGAAAACAAACTGATAAGAGACAGACTGGTGGTCTGTGGAATAAGTAGCGACAGCGTCAGACGTACGCTGCTAAAAGAGACTTACGCTGCTAAAAGTGACTGACCTAACACTGTCTAAAGCCTTTTTTTTTTTTTTTTTTGCCAAATTAGAGAGCTCACTGAAAAACATAGCAAAGCCCTCTCCACACCTAAAACTGCTACAACCGCCAGTGTGGATGCTTTACAAATAAAACATGGAAACATCTACAGCAAAATGAAGCGCACCATGAAGGAAAATCAATCAATCTCCAGCTGCCGGAATTGTGGGGGAACCCATCCAGCGAAACGTGACCAATGTCCGGCTTTTGGCCAACAGTGGTAAGCAGAACCACTTCAAAAGCCAATGCAGGTCTACAAAGTCAAGCAGACCAAACAGACAGATAAACCAGCTATATGCCGAAACAAACTCCAGCAGTGAAAGTGAAGACACATTCACCATTGAAGGCTTGTCCTGGCATGATGAGAAGAAAATTGACAAGGAAAGACATTGTTTTGTGACTGTTAATGACAAACAACTAAACCTGAAAGTGGATACAGGGCCAAAATGTAACGTTATGTCCCTTAACACATACAAACTTGTCAGGCACAATGATGAACTGCAAATGCCAATCAAGCAGTTCAATCTTGTAGCATTTGGCGGATCTATGATCAAACCAATTGGCACAGTGACATTACCCTGCAAGCTAAATGAACAGCTGTATAACCTACAGTTTCCATTCTTGGCCTACAAGAAAGCCTACATATGAAGCTAGTCGCCTTCTGCAGTGAGGTGTTCAACCTAGACTGTGTTAAGGATCACACCCTGTCACAGAAAATGTTTAAGGCATATGCAGACCTATTCAAAGATGAAGTTGGTGACTTACCTGTAACATACTTGATGAAGGTAGATCCAGAGAAAACACCAGTTGTCAGCCCTCCACGTCGTATCCCAGCTGCAATGCAAAAAATAGTGGAACAAGAGCTCCAAAGAATGCAAACCCTGGGAGTAATTGAACCTGTGGATGAACCCACGGAATGGGTTTCGAATTCAGTGGCCACACACAAGAAAGAGATGGGTGACGTGCGCATCTGCATAGACCCCAGAAACCTAAACAAGGCCCTCATGCGCCCTCACCATCCCATGCGCACGGTGGAGGAGGTTGCCGCTCAGATGTTAGGTGCCGCTATCTTTTCCATCCTTGATGCTAAAAGCTCCTTCTGCCAAGTCAGACTGGATGATGCCTCATCCCTCCGCACAACATTTACAACTCCGTATGGCCGATTCAAGTTCTTAAAGATGCCGTTCGGAATTTGTACAGCCTCAGAAGTGACATCCATGTGCTATAATCGTGGACGACATCATCATCGGTGGCAAAGTCACAGATTTCATGCTCATCAAACCCTGATGAGCATGCAAGAAACCTGAAAAAGGTACTGGATCGTGCCAGACAGGTGAAACTGTGAGTGAATCCCAGGTAAATGCAAGTTTGGACTCAACAAGGTGAGCTATGTTGGGCACACATTCACAGATAAAGGGCTAAAAGCAGACCCTAAAAAATAAAAGCACCCCCAGAGGCCAATCCAGTTCATTCCGAACCTAAGTGAACTAACCACACCACTACTTCAGCTGCTCCACAAGGAAGTGATGTCGAATTAGACGGCGCATCAACAAAATGCTTTTGACAGGCTCAAGACCTGCATCAGCAGTACTCCATTACTGTGATGTGAGGCAACTCACCGGCGACGCATCACAATATGGTTTAGGGGCTGCTTGCCTCCAAGAGGAGAATCCCGTGGCATACGCGTCTCGCACACTGACCCAGACGGAGACGTCTGGAACTTCTAGCAGTGGTCTTCGCCTGCTACAAGTTCTATGACTACATTTACGGCAAGCCGGTTGTGATTGAGACTGACCACCAGCCCTTGGTCACCATTCACAACAAGCCATTTCAACCCATCCCAGCTCGCCTGCAACGCATGGTGTTACAGTTGCAAAAATTCGACCTGACTCTCACCTACAAAAAGGAAAGCACCTCTACTTAGCTACCACCCTTTCCCGTGCACCGAGGTGCAAAGCCAGCCCCCATAGGGCAGAACGGTCAGAATTTGAGGTGATGGCAGTTCAACTAATATCACAGTGTCTTGAAGAACTCCATCAATACACTGCTGAAGACACAGTGCTGTAGAAACTCACCTGTTTCATTCAACGGGGCTGACCAAGACGTCCATGCAGTGTACCTACAGAGGTGAGATCATTCTTCAGTTTCCGTGATGAACTCACCGTCGAAGACAGGGTCATCATGAAAGGAAACAGGGCGGACGTGCCCACTGCCCTGCACTCAGAATACCTGAAGGTGCTGCAGATGGGACACCCAGGAGTTGAATCCACTAAGAGAAGGGCAAGGGAAAGTGTTTTCTGGCCATCTTTAAATGAGGACATTCAGGCTGTCGTTATGGCATGCAGTGTCTGTAACAGCCTGCGGCCTCACCAGAAAAAACCCGCTAAAACTGCACACAGTCCCAGACCTACCCTGATCTCTTGTCGCCACAAACGTGTTTGAATGGAAGACTCACCATTACCTGGTGCTTGTTGATTCATACTCTGGCTGGTTTGAAATTGACCGGCATTATTATTGTCATTATTGACAAGCTAAAACGTCACTTCTCAGTCCACGGCATACCACAGAAGCTGTACTCAGATAATGGCTGTTACGACCGGCCTAGGGGAACCGGACATAACCAATGGTGCTCCCCTCTTTTCCCCACTCCCAAGGACGACCAGGCACACAGGGCTGCAGTCCAGCATAAGTTAATTTATTCAATTGATGGAGCCTCGGGGTGAGCATAGCCAAAACAACAAACAAAAACAATCCAACCCAAAACTAACTTCCCTAACCGACAAACCAAAGAAAACAAAGTTCACAGGATTCTCACTGACTCCCTACGTGATAAACAGGAGAAAACAAAGATAAACCAAACAAGCTACTCACCCCTACGATTACCTGGTCTGCTAAAGTTTTAACGTAACACAACACAATACAATACAATGCCACATGGTAAAGCCTGGTGCAGTTGGGAGCAGGGTCAAGAGAAGGAGAATGATTGTCTCCAGCGGTGGCCATTTATAGTAGCTCCTCCAGCCCCTGCACCAATCGACAGCCAGCACCTGGAGAGACACCAATGGTGGTAGCACCACCCTCAGGCTGGGAGGAGCAGCACCTGGAGAGTGAGAGAGCCTAAGGGTGGTAACACCACCCTCAGGCCGGGAGGAACCACGGCACAGACTAAATCCATACAACACTGCAAAATACACATACAACCCTGGGTCGTAACACCCCCCCACCTAAGAACAAACATTTCCTCCTCTACAGGAAATGTTTGACCCAGTATACCAGCCAGGCCTTCCATGACTTCGCCCGATCTTGGGATTTCCAGCATCCGACAAGCAGTCCACAGTATCTTCAGTCCAACCGACTGAGTGAGAGGGCTGTAAGGAGTGCAAATAAACTGTTAGAGACCACAGAGACGGGACAGACTTCTACCTGAATCTGCTTTGAACACAAAACATGCCCCGAGAAAACATCTTGGGCTCACCTGCACAAAGGCTGTTGTCCCGTCGCACTCAAACCATTCTGGCCATCTGCAAACAATTGCTAAAACCAGCTGCAAGAACCCCGACCAGCATCAAAGCACAATTAACAAAGAAGCGGCGGACACAAAATCACTATTACGACAAGACCAGCAAAACAATACGCCCCCTGGAACCAGACCAGGTGGTGAAACTCCAAACACAAAGGGGACATGATAAAGTAGGAGTGGTGAGGTGGAGGTGTGATGAGCGGCATTCATATGTTGTGGATTCTGGAGGGAAGGAATGCAGGAGTAACCGACGCCACATCCTGCCAGTGATGGAGCCACAGCCTCCGAAGAGCACCACATACACTGATGAATTGAACACAACTGGTTACACACTTGACCCCGACATGGCCACAATACAAAGGACCGAAGGAACTGAACAAACATCAGCAAAACAGTGTCACAGTCAACGAAATCCAGAAAAGTCTCCCACCAGTGCATCTAAGCAAGGCGTGGGATCCGAGCAACATGTCGTGCCGCAGGCCAAAAACCCAGTTCAAGTTGCCAATTCCATGTATTTCAATAGGTCCGGCAGAGCCTCTAGGCCAAATAGAAAATACATGAACTGAGCTAGCTGCTGAAGTTTATTGAATCAAAAGTGTAAGAAATAATGCTTTGTTATTTGACTGCATGATGTTTTATTCTGTTGACAATGCATTTAGTTGTGGGGCACTCAGTTAATTTTAAGTGAACCAGATCATATTTACATTTCTATTATAAAACTGCTGTTAGTGCAGAAGTGTATGTTTTATGTGTATACAGTGTTACTGTACTATGAGTGGGTCTCGCAGGATTAACTTCCAATGATTTGGTTGAGATTACCCGGAACTGGTTACGCATGGAATGTCTGTTAGACAATCCATGCATGACCCATGGTCATCAATAAAGAAGGTTCTAACTTTACCATTCGGATACGTTATTATGTAAACAACAGGGTGGGTGTTCTAAACCAACATGTTTACATTGAAATGCGTCCAATTAGGGAGTGTCTCATTAAGAGCCGTCATTGGACACTACCAGATCCTTAATTGCTTGGGATGCCTGTGTGTGGCGGATATTAATTATGCATTAACCCTAGCAGTCAAAAGACACCTCAGTGCACACAGATTTGCATACACACAGGCACCCACACACACCCACATACACACTCACACACGCACATACTCACACAAAAGCACGTACAGACACGCATACATTAGGGAGCATTGCATATTAAATAGCTTTTACCCTTTGTAACAGACACATAAGAGCTCTGTGTAAAATGTAGCATCACCAAGACAGCTGGCGTGATGTGTGTGCATGAAAGGCACACACATAACGTGTGTGTGTGTGTGTGTGTACGCACTTTTGTATGTGCGTCTGTCTGCCTGTGTGTATACCTATGTGTGAAAGAAGAGTGATAGAGAGAAAGAGCTATAGACCTAAAATGATTGATGAATAATAAACTAGAAAGCATGGATCAGTGTTCAGATGAAATAGTGTAATCTTTTTGTTGGATGCGGTGCTAAATGAGTGATTATCAACTAAATTGTGATGTCATGGTTCTTTTAACTACCAATGTGGTATCAACAATAATTTCCCAGCTGTCATAAACTACAGGAATCGTGTGTGTGTATGTGTGTGTGTGTGTGTGTGCGCGTGTGTGTCTTTCTCTGTCTGTCTGTGTCTGTCTGTGCTTTCAGTTAGCAAAGCAGAATCATTCTCTGCTAAAAAATAATCGCCTGTGACTTATGTGTGTAATTTCATAATATTTGTGTTCATGGTAATTTCATAATATTTGCACTAATATTAGATTATATGATTAGATTATTCTTAGATTTATTATTTGAACAAAAAGAGGTATTGAAGGACCAGTTGAGCTGGAGAACAGGTTGAGAACAGTGTTCTCATGGTGAATTCTGAATGATGGATGCATTAATTTCACACAGTTGGTAAACAGATGACACGCTTGCCAACATCCTGGCGATTAATCAGACGCGTATCTGCGGGGCAGCGCTGTTTCTATATTCATGGCTCAAACATTAAGGATCATGCTTTTGACGTGTAACTAACGCATTTACGCGGCCAGCAATCCGCTGCCAGGCTTTGGTTCTCCGGAGTAGTTAATACTATACCCCCTCTGGGCTGGTTCCTATTTACAGCCACTTCCGGTTTGGGGGTTCCAGTTTTAAAACACTGGTGCGTAGAGGAGAGCTACCGATGCAATGCATATCATAGCACGGTGGTAGCTCGTCTGTAACAACACAGCGTCTGAAAAAAATGAACTCCTGGGGTCTCTTCGTATGATAGTTTAGGTCAGGTTGATTTGGCTTTGTATATGTCATTATCATGTCAACTTCCTTTCCATCTGTGTCGCCTCCTGTCCCTCCTTGTTCTGTCCCTGCTTCTTCTGTCTGTATTCCTTCTTTCTCTCCTTCCTCATGCAGTCTTTTTCTACTGTGGCTGTCCCCTTCTTCGGTCTGTATTCCTTCTTTCCCTCCTTGTTCTGTCCCTGCTTCTTCTGTCTGTATTCCTTCTTTCTCTCCTTCCTCATGCTGTCTTTTTCTACTGTGGCTGTCCCCTTCTTCTGTCTGTATTCCTTCTTTCCCTCCTTCCTCATGCTGTCTTTTCTACTGTGGCTGTCCCCTTCTTCTGTCTGTATTCCTCCTTTCCCTCCTTGTTCTGTCCCTGCTTCTTCTGTCTGTATTCCTTCTTTCTCTCCTTCCTCATGCAGTCTCTTTCTTGACTGACTAGGGCCTGCCTCACTGTCATCAGGAATTGCCTGCAGGCCAGGAGGATAATGTTAACATTTTAAATCTTATAATTTCACTTAACAGTTGCTTATTAGTGTGCCTGGAAAAGCACACTACTACTATCCACCATAGTTATTATAATATTGTATTCTTCTCTACGTTATTCGGTCGACTACTCCTCCCAGTTTTGGTCGCACACACACAAAAAGGTACCAAAACGGCGGCTCGGTCGGGAGATTAGTGCTATGACTTTTCTAAGCGTTTCGCCAAACAGTTTGCAGATAAATCTCCAAAAATCAGGCCATAAAAATGAATGGGTGTGTATTGGTAGAATATTCACAGCTAGAGTGTGTGACATTATCACTAGAGTGTAGGTAGCTAGCTAAAGAGAATGACAAGGTATGGGCCAGAGCCAGGCACACTCAAAATGTCTTTAGGAATTTTCTAAGATTATACATAAAAATGAAAAAACATGAAAGCTATTCACCCACGGCATAAAAATACTTTTATTTTACATTTAGCCTACTTCAGGTAAGAGTAAATGCCGTTTATTAATGTCACTAGCTACTCAACAATACAAAACGATTAGCTGCCACGTCTGGGAAAGTCAACAGGCAACAGGCGTAGGATAGGATAGCCTACTTACTTTGTTTGTTTTTTGAAAAAACGCTCTGATTGTTTTTTGCTGCTTCATTTTGTTTCTTCATTGCACCCGCTGTCATAATGATCACCGCAACAGGTACAGGCGCGGCTGAGCAACCAGTTCCTCTTTAGGACCCTGGGGAGTGAGAGTTGTGCCTTATGGTGTGTTCAATTTACACTGAAAGTCGGAACTTGGAGCTCGGAACAACGTAACCCCAAAGTTGAGTGCTCCCAGCGCGTCCCAGCCTCACAAACGTAAAAACAAAACATGTAACTACTTTTTACGCGAGTAGCAGATAGCATGAATTCTATGTCTGGC
Organism: Gadus macrocephalus; assembly: GCF_031168955.1. NCBI lineage: Eukaryota > Metazoa > Chordata > Actinopteri > Gadiformes > Gadidae > Gadus > Gadus macrocephalus. Next base: position 2,229,923 of record NC_082386.1, read on the forward strand.
TGGTGAGATTAATCCGAGTTGGAGATCCAACTTCACGGGGGGTTCTGATTACAATTCTGACTTGGAGCACGGAAATTCTGACATTCGTGCACAACTGGAACGCACCATTAGTCGTAGCACACAAACGCCAGGCTCTCAATGCACGCTGCATGTAAATTAGTCGAACTAACGGAACATTAATCCTCTGTTTTACCGGCGGTGTTTGTCCCATGGACATAATAAAGGATGGACCACAGACTGGAAAATGGCCGCCCATTCATTCCTATACAAACTGCTCAGTGGCGCAGGGTAACATACAGGAGCGATTTGCTTCCGCGTTATGTGGCCAAGACACGTGACCTAGTCCGTGACGTACCGGATGCAGAGATCTTCTTCTTCTTCTAGTTTAGTGGAGGATATTAGTTTTTCCCCATATACCGCCACCTACTGGACTACTACACAGGAGTTTGTGACAAGGACGTTGGCAAATGATCACGCTAGGAAATGGGTGAACAGTGTGAGGAACGCATTTGTTAGTGTAGAGCTAGGAGGCAACAGCGTAGAGCATCTTGGAATAAGGTTTAACTGCTGTGGTTTATACTTAAAAGACAAGGTTCATTTCACCAATAGGGGAAATGACATTTTTTTTAAAAAGCATTTCACAGTCTCTTGAAGCGATAATCCAGAGTGGGTGAAACTGACACTTTTAGGACCAATGCCTTCAGCCTTCTCCACTCTGAATTGTAATTTCAACAGTTTTCAATACTGTAAGATATAATCCAGGTCCTTAATCTTTATTCGATGATGCTCTTCTCTGCGTATTTGATAAATCAGTAATTATAACCTTTTTGGAAATCATTTGCGTTTATCACACTGTTCATTCATTTCACTGTTCTTCCTCTCATTCCTTTCCTTACTTCTTCTTTAGGCTACCTGTCTTTGTTTCCCCTTCCACTCTTCTGCCCCAGCCAAACAGCCAAAAAAAGTATTTTCTTAAAATTTGGGGTGGGGGGGTCTTATAATAAAAGCTTTTTTTATTGTAACACTTGGTTCAAATCCTATTTCTTACACATGCAGCCATTTGGACACCATTCTATGATAGCTGATAACCAAGGTACACACTGTAATACTATAATCAAGAGGACATACAGGCAGTTCAAATAAAAAGAGATAGAACTTTATTGATCTGGAAACTTCATAAATCTGTAAGATCGCTCCATATAATACCATAGTAACATAGTAAACGTATAAAATTCAGTTCAATGTTATTGCTTAAGAAACAGATTCCTTCCAACTAACTATTTACGAAAAATGCAATCAATAATTTATATAAAAGTAAATGTTTACATATCGACCACCCAAATAATGAATTGTAATACACCAACATTGTCAACTGTCATACATAGCTAACCATAACCCTGTCATACATAGCTAAACAAGCAAATCAAATGAAAATGAAATACCTACCAACGCAACTGAAATGTTAATATTAGACAATTAACAATATTATGAAAATTACGTAGGTCTCCCATAATCATTCAGGAAATCAATACGTCCGTGCCTGTTACAGCTATTTCAATGATATGTGTGTTATATATCCGTGTTCAACGCCATTCATGTTAAGTAAAAGGACAAATCTCAGACTTTGGAAGTTAATGGAGTTAATGGAAGTTAATTCAGAATTTAATTTAATTCGGAAGTTAATGGAGCTGTGCACTTCAAAATAGGTCCATAGCAAGGAGCCGTTTGTTTCAATACGGCTCCTTTCAGCTGCCCACCCAACATAAACTGCTAATAAAACGCTTGAGGAGGCGTTTTGAAAAGAAAAAACGTACATTTTTTTAGAACAGGGTAGAATTATAATTATGAGCCTTTGATTGATATCCAGACATTTTTTGCGGAGACACAATCCTGTTCCCCACTTGTATTGGAGTGGACGGCGATATCTACTTCTGGGCCACATGAAATGACGGACCCCCGTCCACTCCCAGCTTAAACAGCTGCAATACCAGGCTTGGCCTCTGAGCACTGGTGGATTGCGGAAGTATGCGCCTATCCTGGGGGCCTGGTTTGTCCCCTTATGTAGTCTAACTAACGGAACATCAATCCTCCGTTTTACCGGTGATGTTTGTCGCCTTATGTAGGGACAGGGTGAATCTGAGGGGGACATGTCTATGGAGTCAGTTTCCTGCCATAATTCAAACCTGAAAAAAAAAGTTTCAAAGGCTTGTAAGTCTGGGTTTGAAAACTCAACACCTTGTAAAAAAGGTTTTGCAACACTGAAAAAAGAGATTATAACCTGAAAAAAAATAAAACTAAAATTCAAACATCTGTAAACATGATTTTGTGTTCTATTTTATCTTCATCATTTTCAGCAACACATTTTCAAAGTTCAAACAATTTCACCAGCGCATTTGCAGAGTTTCAAAGCTGGCACTGTTCTAACGGTGTATTTCATTGTTGCCCGGTTTTGAAACCTTGTAAATGGGATTCTGCAAACAGGTGTTCATACATTGAGAAATACGTTTTGAAAGGTTGAATATTTAGTTTTAAAAACTTGCAAAGGTGTACGTTTACGACATTGCAACGTATTTTTTCAGAACTGACTTTTCAGCACTGACTTTTCAGAGATTTGAGCGCAAGCTTTGAGTCACGTGAATATTGGCAGTGTTCTGACGCCACTCGTTTTGAAACTCCTGACAGTCGAATCTGAAAACGTTCCTGGGGGCGGGACCATTTAGCTCTAAACCTATTGGTTGCTCTCGGCTGACGTACATTCCAATCACATGTGCCGTTCACCGGGCTGTTCGTGATTGACAGTGCTCTGCCGATGACACGAATAACAACGGGTTGATTTTGCGGTTGATTTTGATTTCCATTTTCTGGAACCAGAGTCTCATCTCCATAGGACGCGACTAGCAAGGACGCATCCTAGCAAGGCTGCAGCCTTCACTTTGGGAAACAGCCATGGTTCCAGAAAATGGAAATCAAAATCAACCGCGAAAGTCGCTTGTTATTTGTGTCATCGGCAGAGCACTGTCAATCACGCACAGCCCGGTGAACGGCACATGTGATTGGAATGTACGTCAGCCGAGAGCAACCAATAGGTTTAGAGCTAAATGGTCCGGCCCCCAGGAACGTTTTCAGATTCGACTGTCAGGAGTTTCAAAACTAGTGGCGTCAGAACACTGCCAATATTCACGTGACTCAAAGCTTGCGCCTGTGTGGTCAAATCTCTGAAAAGTCGGTGCTGAAAAGTCAGTTCTGAAAAAATACGTTGTAATGTCGTAAACGTACACCTTTACAAGTTTTTAAAACTAAATATTCAACCTTTCAAAACGTATTTCTCAATGTATGAACACCTGTTTGCAGAATCCCATTTACAAGGTTTCAAAACCGGGCAACAATGAAATACACTGTTAGAACAGTGCCAGATTTGAAACTCTGCAAATGCGCTGGTGAAATTGTTTGAACTTTGAAAATGTGTTGGTGAAAATGATGAAGAAGATAAAATAGAACACAAAATCATGTTTACAGATGTTTGAATTTTAGTTTTATTTTTTTTCAGGTTATAATCGCTTTTTTCAGTGTTGCAAAACCTTTATTACAAGGTGTTGAGTTTTCAAACCCCGACTTACAAGCCTTTGAAACTTTTTTTTACAGGTTTGAATTATGGCAGGAAACTGACTCCATACATGTCCCCCCCGTCCCCCATCTGCGCGCATGGTCTGGACCTAATCAATTGACAAACTTTAACTCACTTGAAGGCGGGTGTCTGTTGAAGTTTAAAATGATTGGATCTGCCCAGTGCCACTCTGGATCTGCCATAACCAATCTCTAACGTTTGGTTGTGACATATGTCATGCGCCGGGAATCACGCGCAGGTTGTACACAAACCAAACACGTTTTTTTGTAATAAATAGTTGTATTTTTTGTTTCATGTCATAATAATATCACTATACAACAGATGAATTAGTATTTAAACCTGTGATAAAGTGTGCAATGTCACAGTTTTGAAGTTTAGAGGTAAAAAAGGTTTAAGTGTCAGTAGTCGCTGTCGGGACGATTGAAACACCTGTTTCAAACGTCCCGCACATCATCATGCGGAATTACGCGAACATTGCACGATCATTACCTGTATAAATCACAGAATTAATATATGTTTTGCAATGAATAACTATTGCTTTGAATTAATAACATATTTTGAATGAACAAAACGTGTTTATCACATGCATCAACAGATTATTACTGAGTGAAAAATGCCGCGCGTGAGAAGGAGAACCACCTCCCGTGGGCTGGTTCCTGCATGGGTGTATGCCAGGGCCTGCAGCGAGGTCAATTCTGGGAGCTCAGTGAGGCAGGCAGCGTTGGCCAACAACATAAACCATGTGACGTTGTCACGCTACCTCAAGCGGAGGGCAGAAGAAGCGGTGAAGCGGCTAGGTCCCCTGGCTATAACCCGCACAATAGGGTTTTTAACGCAGCGCAGGAGGGAAAGGTCAGGGACTACCTGAAGAGGGCAGCAGCCATTTATTTTGGGCTCACCCCTAATGAGGTCAGTGTTGTGAAAAGGGCTACATAAGTTGTAGGACAGGCACACATGTATGCTATGCACATGCTTTAATTAATAAATATGAACAAATAACATAAACATAAACATAAACACACAAATGTACATCAACTTTTTATGACCCCTTCAGGTCAGAAAATTTGCCTTTGAGCTGGCAGTGCACTTCAGCTGCCCATTCCCTGCATCCTGGTCGAAGAAGAGCATGGCGGGGAAGGACTGGTTCACCTCCTTCATGGAGCGCAGTGGCAGCCTCTCCCTTCGGCGTCCAGAGGCCACTAGCCAACAACGGTTGTCAAGTTTCAACCAAAGTAATGTAAACTTGTTCCACCAAAATTTAAAGACAGTGCTGGACCGGCACCAGTTCCAGGCCAAGGACATTTGGAACATTGATGAAACCGGTATTTAATATGAACTTTATTAACATAAAACACAACTATATACACACAACTATATATATACAACTATACTCACACAACTATTTACAGGGGTCACCACTGTCCAGGTGCCAGACCGTGTCGTTGCCCAGATGGGGCAGAAGCAGGTCGGGTCAGTGACCTCAGCGGAGAGGGGGACGCTGGTCACAGTTGCCCTGGCAGGCAATGCTCAGGGCGACCTTGTTCCGCCATTCTTCATCTTCCGCGGTTCAAAGACCACTTCCTGAGGGGTGGACCCGTTGTGCTGGCAGCGGCAACCCAACTGGCTGGATGAAGGAGCCAGACTTCCTCCTGTACCTGGCCCACTTCACCAGTCACACCCGTGTGTCCAAGGAGTCGAAGCTGCTCCTCCTGCTGGACAATCACACGTCCCACCTGTCAATTGCAGCAATTGATTACTGCAGAGCCAATGGCATAGTGCTGCTGTCATTCCCTCCCCACTGCACCCACAGGTTGCAGCCAATGGACATTAGTGTCTTCGGCCCCCTTAAGGGGTACGTAAACAGTGCGGCGGACAGGTGGATGAGGAGCCACCCAGGGATAAACATCTCAATTTATGATGTGCCCTCCATCGTTGCTGAAGCCTTACCAAAGGCTGCAACAGTGAACAACATTACCTCCGGGTTCTCAAGTCCAGGGATCTGGCCTTTTAACCCCTCTGCATTTGAGGAAAAGGACTTCGCCGGAGCCTATTCGACAGACCGTCCTCCTCCCCAGGCTTCGGGTGACGAGGTCAGCGCTTCTCCAGGTGCCACTTCAGGTAGGAACAGTTCATCAGAAGCAACAGAGGATTAAACAAAGGTTAATAATAGATAAGTAAATAGTCCCATAAGTCCAAGTTCATAAAAAAAGTCCATAGGGTAGTGGACGGCAGAGAAGCTGTGTTTATAAACATTTATTTAAAAGTGTATTTTTTAAATGTGTCCTTTGGCAGGCATGGATGTACCTGATCGAGCTGCCGGGCCTGGCGAAGCTGTCCGGCCTGAGGGAGAGGCCGTTGAATTCAGCCCGGACATCGTCCGGCCTTACCCTAAGGCCGGACCTAGAAAGATCACAAAGAGAAGAGGGAGAAAGAGGCAAGTGGAGTTACTCTTGCATCTCATATCTTGTCTGGACTTCCTTTGTCTACAGTCATGTAGACCTACCAGATTTAAAGTAATTCAATTATCATTAAAACGTCCAATTTAATGTTTTCAGGACAACTGCTATACTTACGGACACCCCGGTGAGGGCTGCTTTAGAGGCGGAAAAGCAGGGAACTGTGAAGCAGCGTCGTCCCGCCAAGCAGCCTCCCTCCTCTCGGGCTCCCAAGAAGAGGCTGTTCTCGCCCGCTCCTAATGCCGCCCCCCTTGCTGGAGTCACACCTGTTGCCACCTCAGCTGCTCCTCCCACCATCACCTGGCCCGCTGATGGAGTCAGCCCCACCTTAGGCCTAGTTTGTCCTGTTCCGGAGGCAGCAGAGTTCACCACTATTGCTGCCTCTACTTCTCCAATTTATTTAGGCCTATCCAGCGAGGACGTCAGCTGCCTCGTGTGCTGCGAGCTCTTCAGCGCCTCGATGCCTGGGGAAGAGTGGGTCCAGTGTGTCTTTTGTTACAAGTGGTCGCATGAGGCTTGCACCGACGGGAGTGCACACTACCTGTGTCACCTGTGTGACAAAGAATAAAAATATTCAGCCTACTATACTGTCCATGTGTCTTCACTAGTTTGCAGTGGAAATACTGTAAATGTAGGCCTACAGCACAATTCACTTAACATTATAGACTGATTAACTAACTAACTAACTATGAGGCCTGGGTTAGGCTATGAGTGGGAGCTTGGCTATTAAATATTTTGCAGGGTAGGCCTACTTTTCGTCCATCATGGTAACGCATCAAAAATAACAATGGCTACATTAAATTATGACAATAATAATTTAATTTAGTGGACATGCACACTTAAGAACTGCTGGGTATAAGCTATAGGCTAGCCTTCTACACCCTTGCTCTTGGTCACGACCAACCCGGTATCACGCAATTGCGTGCTCCTGCGCACGAACGTTAATCTATTGAAGCGTATTCCCGAGCACGATAGTCCGACTTTTTGCGTGTTACACAAAACGAAATGTAAACCAATGCATTCTGAATGGGAGTGTTCTAAGACAATTAACGTGCTCCACAAAACGGTACGAGAGAGAGAGAAAGAGAGAGCGGGAGGGACAGAGAGAGAGAGAGAGCAGAGAGAGGCTTCAGAAAGGGTGTGCGCAGATAGTACAGTGCACCCTAGTTATGTTTATGCCAAAACCTATATATATAATTAGGCTGTGGAAATTGCAATAAGTTAAGAACACAACTTCGCACGTTGAGCACACAGCCGTGTGACTCGTTTATTTTGTAAAAAAGAAAACCGGAAAACAAAGCGTGCTGAAGGTAAACAAATCCAGCATGGTCTGTGACGTCATGAGACGCACGTAATCCTTAGGGACCGCGATCCCTGAACCACCAAGAACGTAAATGACATGCAGTAAACAACAACACAATTGAAAGAACAACACATAACGAAATACTGTAGGTGAATTATGTTACGGTCACTACAAGGCTATAATTATATTATTTAGCGTGTAATGAGACAATCTATAGCCAAATTGTCGAAGATGCCCGAGAATCTTCGGGGATATCAGCATGGGATATCGGCGAATCAGACCCATGAAGGGGGGGGGGGGGGGACACGTTAGTTGAGGGGGGGGGGGGAGGACACGTTTGTTGAGGGGGGGGGAGACACGTTTGTAGGGGGGGGGGCACGCTCGACAACGAGAGTTGGTTTTTATTGAACGCTCGACAACGAGAGTTGTTTTTTATTGAACGAGACTTCAACACGGAACAGCTGCACGAAACGATGGTCACGTCACTCTCGGTGACGGTGTCGACAATAATGAACACACGAACAATGTTAATAGAACAACACACAACCACATAACATCCCGAACCCATTAACCCCACTTAATCCTAACAACAAAACAAGTTAACAAAAGCCCCATTTGTCAACTGAGAACCCCAATTCCCAGAATCCCCCGCGGCTCCGGAACACGGCGTAGCTTATATTAATCTTTATTATCTGAATGGGAAATGCAATATTTTAGGACAGATACACCATTAAACGCGTTTCTAATGACATTTCTAGCGAGAAATGTACATTTTCCTTACATAATCTTCAGTCAGTGAATGTGTATGATCTTTATTAATCTTTATTATCTGAATGGGAAATGCAATATTTTAGGACAGATACACCATTAAACGCGTTTCTAATGACTTTTCTAGCGAGAAATGTACATTTTCCTTACATAATCTTCAGTCAGTGAATGTGTATGATCTTTATTAATCTTTATTATCTGAATGGGAAATGCAATATTTTAGGACCGATTCACCGTTAAACGTGTTTCTAATAACATTTCTAGCGAGAAATATACTTTTTACTTGCATAATCTTCAGTCAGTGATTGTGTCTGATCTTTAGTTTGATAGTTATTAGGATTTGATCGGCTCGCTCGCATGTTTCAACGACGTCAGGTTGCTTTCGCTAAACTAGCAGCTCACGTGCTTCCTGCGTTTGTGTTATTAAACTGTTACTTTATGTAACTTTTAATGATATCATCTTGTTAGAAACACGTATATCTGAGAGCCAACCCAGTCGCCAAAAGCATACGTTGACAGTGTACTTTTCGTGAACACTGGATTACGTCGCATTTCAACATAAAATAGCGTGTTATACACACACACACGCACGCACACGCACAGACACAAGCACACACAAGCACACACACGCACGCACAGACACACAGACACACACACACACACACACACACACACACACGCACACACGCACACGGTGCATTTCGCTGCTAAAACAACAACAAAAAAATATTCCCTCAAATATTATTACTTTCAAAACGTTGGGCAAAATGGCCAATAATATAATTTTTTATTTGGGATGCTTCTAGGACATTTTGGGTGGATTTTGAACGGTATGTGGGGGGCACGTTTTTTGCAGGACCTGGCAACCCTGCGCTGTTGCCCGAGATCTGGATCCACCCCGGCGTGGTGCCGTCTCCTTTTGACCTTTTGACCCCAGACTTCTGGGGGAATAGCTGAATCAATTCATTAGTCAATCAGAAGCATGTAAATATCGTCCCGGTGGCGTAAGAGGACGAACAAGGTGTCCTTCAACATCTACGCTTCCAGGAGATTGCAACGGTGCCACACATGAGCATATTCGAACATGTTTAATGGTAGTAATTAGCTGTCGAAATTGGAGGCCTTAATCAATACTGAGCAGCTATTGATTTGCTTCCCGATAAAGATTTGTCACAAATGACATGTTATTTAGCATCTACACGTTGAGCTGAGTCCAATGACACCAAGAACGACACTATAGCTAATGGTAACATGTGTTTTACATGGTACACCTAGGTCTAGGACATGATCTCGGTGTAGCAAGAGGCCGAGCTTGATCTCATTGGACTCAGCTTAACGTGTAGATGCTAATTAACATGTAATTTGTCAAAAATCTCCATCGGGAAGCAAATCTATAGCTGGTCATTATTGATAAAGGCCTCCAAAATCGACAGCTAATTACTACTGTTGGGAAAAACGGTCTGTCTAGCTACTGGACCAGATAAAATGAGACGGAGAGGTAATAAAGTCTATCGGCACGAGGACCTTGGATTTATTAAGTAAAGTGGCAACGGTTATACAGAGTCATAAAGCGTGAGAAATCGAATATGTCTAAGTCCCTAATCAGCGCTGATGGTTCGTCTGGAGCTTCGCCTCCGTGGAAGGTCTGCTTCAGAAGAAGGTGAAGAGTCCCTGTGTGGTACAGTTTTTATGCTGTATCCTCCTCTCGATGAGGTGTGTGCGTTTGAGGTGTGTGCGGTTCTGTGTGTTTTGGCTCCCAGGCCCTGAGAGAGCTTCGTAACGGGGAGAGTTCCTCGTGTCTCTGGTGTGATAAATTAAAACGGGGGAGTGCCCCCCCGAAGTGTCTCGTGTGTGATAATTTAATGTGGCTCTCAGGCCCCTAGTATGGGCAGAGGTATCTCTTGGTTCCTCCTAACGGGGAAGAGCTCTCAAAATGTCTCCTGTGTGATAAATGAATGTGGCTCTCCCGTTCTGGAGATGATACTGGTGCATTGTCTGAGTGTCCACCATCTGCCTGCCTGGGAGATGGGGCCTTCAGCTCCGGCCTTGACCTGACTATATATTATCATGTTTGTGTTATGTGTTCGTTGGGTTTAGAGCAAGAGTCGACTATATATTAATGTGCCTGCCATGTGCTCATCAGGTTATTTTTCCCAACATATCCCCCTCAAGTCGTCGCAAGACGACTTTTACTCATTTGGGGTACGAGGGATAGGACTCCAGCACGGGACTACCATTATAACACCATTAGAAATAACAGAAAGAAGGCAAAATGATCATAAAAACAAACAACCATGAGCATGGGACTAAAACAACTCGCTGGACCGGGTGTATGGGGAACCACGTGGGAGAAACGCTACCCATGCTTCAGACATGGGTATGCCATACACACCCCACCTAGGGGGTGGCATCCACCCCGGCCTTACATCGCGAGCAGACAATACCAACAATACTGGCAGCAGATGATACACAACAAAACCAACACCAAACCATAACAACAACAACAAAATGCAACAACAAAACTACCAGTAAACAATAACGATATAAACAAAAATGCAACAATCACACATACACTACACAATAACAATCACAGGAAAGAAATGCAACCCTGAAACGTGTCCCTAAATAATAATAATAATATCAGAAAGATATGAGGTAAATAACGAATGGCAATCCCCCTCAACCCATCCCTAGATGACCACACACTAAGGATGTGAGGAGGAGTTAACTGGTCGTGTAACAATAAGCAATCACACGCATGGGGTATTCAGGGTAGGCCCGGGGCACGGGAACAACTGAAACCACGGAATAGTCCTGAGCGTCATCACGGGCAGGTGGACGCAAGGCGCCACCTGAGCATTAGACCCTTTTATTCAACTGCGCTCAGGACCTCATCTGATAAACGGGCAATCAAGGCCCCTGGAATCTCGCCCGTGTGTATCCCCGAGCTCCATCATGTTCTCCAGCTGGATCAGGTCGGGCCCCTCTGGCGGTCCCTCGTCCAAACTCTCCGGTGTATACTCGATCCCCAGGTAAGCTTGGATGGCACCTGCTGCACCTGTAGCGCCCATCGCTCATTGGGCTCTCCATCCATCCTGTGAAGGGGTCATTAATGCCGGAGCTCTCTGCCAAATCTAATCTGAGGGACTGTAACCCTGCCAGCACCCTGGCCACCGACCCATCCGGTGCGAAATCTGATTGCATCATCCTTGGGTGGTTGGTCAGCTCCGGGCGTGTCTGCATCTGGCTCCTCCTCTGGCCCTGGAACTTCGTGTTTCTCTTGCTGGAATTACAAACTTATGTACAACAGTTAGATGTTCAAACATATTTTCCTGAATTCTATTTCTAATTACTCTAATGGAAGTCCCTTTTGGGACCCTTGAATGTTAGGTGAAGGCATGGGTCGACCCTTAAGCATTTCATGCGGGGTTAGATGCGTCGTTCTGTTAGTTTTCATGCGATAACTCATTAGTGCCAGTGGTAGTGCATCAATTCAATTTAGTGCTTGCACAAATGTTGTTAATTTTTGTCTCGAGCGTCCCATTCACTCTTTCCACCATACCTTGTGGTTGAGGATTGGGGCGTAATCTAGTCTTTATTTGACATGCAAATGTTGAATCACTTGTTTGAGTGTTCTCTGAATAAACGTTTTGTCTGAGCTTATTTCTGACGGAATTCCAAACCTTGTCATGACTTCTCTAGTCCGAAACTTGATTACTGTAGCCGCACTTGGGTCTTTTGATGGGACTGCTTCCACCCATCTGTTGAACACTGTGTTTCACACTCATTTAGCTGGATGTCAATCATTGTTTGCAAGTATGGTGAAGAAAAACCTTGTTTTCTAATTATTATTATTATTATTATTATTATTATTATTACATTATTTATTTTTTTATATATATATCTATATATATATTTTTTTTTTTAATTCTCCTCAATACCTCCCCCCTTGGGCAATGGTCAAAACCATGCACATTAAATGATAAGCAAATCTAAGAACGCCGTTGGTGCAACCAACGTCGAAACGTCTAACCTTAACCATCAGCAAACTAAAACCAATCTTTTGGGAAGGGAAATCGAAACCAGTATGTCCAAAACCAAAGCCCAATATGGGTGGGTTTACCATCAGCCGCCGGAGACCATGCTGTTCCAAAGTCATGCACTAAACCGAAAAACGTACATGCGTTAGTGGCCTTCTATACCACAAAGGTAAAATAAAATAAAACGCGACATGCCCCGTTCCAAGACCACCTCTGCTGCCAGAGCTGACATATCTGACTCCTGTTCCTCCTCCACCCTACACTTCCTATGATTGTTGCAGCTCGTGACTTCATGATCAAGTAAGCCAGTGTCCACAGCGACTCTGCCAAGTAATCGTGACTGTGCCTGCCTTAGGTCGTCCCGGGTGTCAAAGTGGGATCTTACCCGTCGTTGGCTAACCAGCCTTCCATACTGGCTCGCTGCAGGATGCCATACCTGGGATACAATCAATCCCCACCTATATGGTGGTATAGATCGCAAAGTGGAGGGATGGAGACAGAGTCTTCAGCCCCATCTGTTCTATGCAGCCAAGTGTGTGCTTATTGGATACACATCAGGGAAACTATAAAACAAAAGGTAATTTATCAGAGTTAAAATTATTGCAGCAGCAGTAGTGGCATTTGAAAGGTAAACCCACTACTTCCGAATCCAAATTGACAACATAGCATGTAGGACCCCTTCCCAGCAGATGTGGCTTCAATCCACCTGTCATCCTTGACCAAAGAGATACACCCCATATTTTAATAGGTGTAGTCCTACTTGTACAGTTTATCAAGATTACTTTATTTTATTTTATTATTATTCTCCTTCTTTATCATATCCATATTTATTCAATTATTCTTTCCTGTGTGAAAATAATATGAATCACTTAGTTAATAGCAACACCTTCTTTAGTCCAATTGCATTAGATTATCATCACTGTTGTCCTATTAAAGTATCAACGTTATTGTCCTTATAACCTCCTCATGAACTTTGATGTTCTTCATCCTGAATGGTAACTGTGTCAGGATGTTCATCATACTTAATAAAAAACAAAACTAAAACTAAACTTAAAGAAAAACAAATTAGCCATAATGTGAATATCCGCTGCGTGTCTCCCTGTGACTCTCTCCCTCCTTCGGGAGAACACGCTCTCTCTCCCTCCTCAGTACGGGGTGCTGTTTGGTGCAAGACAACAGATAAGGGTGTCTCCCTCCCACGTTGGGTGCGGCCATAACGCCTTGAAAGCGAGTGTGCTCTGGGGGCTGGGTGTGAGAGAAACCATGGGTAGTTCCTTTTCTCGGCCAGCAGAGGGGTTGTTCAGGTGAAACCTATGGACAGAGACTACAAGGAACTTCAAACATGGCAGACAGGGAACTACAAATTTATCAAAGCCTGAAAACTCAACAGAGCTCTACCTGCATTCCTTGGATATGTGGTATTTTATGGCGTATGGCCACCACACGCTTTCAGTTGAACGCACTCTATTTCCTTTCGCTGTACTGTGTGTTAGTGTGTCTCTCTGTACTGCCTGAATGGTGTAGGTCGACAAATGGGGGGGAAATGTGTTCTCTCTCTCTCACCCTTCCTCGCTCCCCTTAGGGTCAAGCAGCAGCTAGGACCGTTAACAGATAAGCCTGGAATGCAACATCCTCAACTCTCCATTATGGAACAAGGCCTAATAACTATCTCTCACACACAAAAAGATCCTTCTGTCCCTTCATTCACAAATAACTTTTCACTTTATTATATATAACTTAATACTGCTCCCCCTTTCCAAATTTCTATATACACAAAACTAGAAGCTGACCACCGAAATTGGTACAGGCCTCGTCAGGCCGAACCAAAACACCCTCACAGGTTCTAACTTCCATACAATTTTAGGGAGGGGAACTACAACATGAGGTGGAGTAGAGGACTTCAAATATGGTGGACGGGGACCTCAAATGGGAGGACTACACATATGGGAAAGGGGATTACACTCTGGGCCTGAAAACCATACAGAGTCCCTTCTCGTGGTCCTGAAACAGCCGTTCATTGTTAGAAAAACACGCACTCTATCGCTACCTCAAACTGTCTAGAGGGAAAATGGTCCCTCTCGATCGTTCTCTGACTTTAGCTCTCCTTGCTATCTCTCCTTGCTATCTCTCTCGCTCCCTCTCACACAAACACACACACACACACACACACACACCTAAACAGACCTTTCTCATTCTGTCTCCTCCGAACGCACACACAGAAACATCACCTCTTGCGTACACGCGCACAGAGACGCACACAGCCTTTCTCACTCTGTCTCCTCTAAACGCACACACAGAGACATATCAACAGACCTCTCGTTCTGTCTCCCGCAGACGCACACACGTAGTTTATCTATGCGACAGGTCCAGTAGTAATTCAAAGAAACACAGTAAAAGAGATATCACTTATCCTTGTCAACTTATCTAGGTCTAGTTTTTAACGGGTCCAACAGTAAATGGAAGCAACGCCGTAAAAGGTTATTTGTCATTTGTCAATTTATCTAAGTCCGCAGGTTAAGCCATAGACCGAAGCAATACGTCAGAGAGACATTATTCATTATTATCAATCTATCTATTCTTTCCTTTACCCGTTTTAACGGGTCAAGATAGAGCGGGCCACGCATACACACCCACTGATTCACTCACAGATTCCCTCTTTCTCGCAGACGCACACAGAAACATATCAACAGACTTCTCATTCTGTGTCCCGCGCCCACAATCATCAGACACGGCAAAATAGCGTTGAGCACAACAAAGCAAGCAAGCGCTGCACACATAGCGTTGAGCATAACAAAGCAAGGAAACGCTGCACACACACACCCGGGTTATCATTGAATGATTTATTTCTATATTTAGCCGGCTCACAGATACGCTTGTTCTCTTTTTTTTTTTTTCTTCTTTTTTTTTTCTCTGGGCCTCTTACACAGCCACCCCGTCTCTCTCTCTCTCTCACTCGCGCATACACACACTGTCTCTCTGTGTGTCACTCGTGCCCCAGGCATACGGTTCCCTCTGCAAAGGGACTCTAACCTTCTTACCACATAGAATTATTTAATACACATTTATTACTTGGCCATCGGTAGTCTTGTATCACTATGACCGATTCTTATAGGCCCTAGTTTTTTTCTTCTCATTCCCTCTGGATTCCACCCGCGGTCCAGGCATCCCTCCGGGTCCACTCTTGGCCCAGGCATTTATCACTAGGCCATCGGTAGTCTTGTATCACTATGACCGATTATTATAGGCCCTAGTGTTTTTCTTCTCATTCCCTCTGGATTCCACCCGCGGTCCAGGCATCCCTCCGGGTCCACTCTTGGCCCAGGCATTTATCACTAGGCCATCGGTAGTCTTGTATCACTATGACCGATTATTATAGGCCCTAGTGTTTTTCTTCTCATTCCCTCTGGATTCCACCCGCGGTCCAGGCATCCCTCCGGGTCCACTCTTGGCCCAGGCATTTATCACTAGGCCATCGGTAGTCTTGTATCACTATGACCGATTATTATAGGCCCTAGTGTTTTTCTTCTCATTCCCTCTGGATTCCACCCGCGGTCCAGGCATCCCTCCGGGTCCACTCTTGGCCCAGGCATTTATCACTAGGCCATTGGTAGTCTTGTATCACTATGACCGATTATTATAGGCCCTAGTGTTTTTCTTCTCATTCCCTCTGGATTCCACCCGCGGTCCAGGCATCCCTCCGGGTCCACTCTTGGCCCAGGCATTTATCACTAGGCCATCGGTAGTCTTGTATCACTATGACCGATTATTATAGGCCCTAGTGTTTTTCTTCTCATTCCCTCTGGATTCCACCCGCGGTCCAGGCATCCCTCCGGGTCCACTCTTGGCCCAGGCATTTATCACTAGGCCATCGGTAGTCTTGTATCACTATGACCGATTATTATAGGCCCTATGGTCTCGAGGGTATTCTTTCACCATGCAACGAGCCGATATTCGATGTGTCACGCGTTCAGGGTCAATCGGATTTAGGGGGAAATACTGGGATGCAGTCCTATTCGTCCCCACGAGATATCCCGTAGCGAACCGCTCTCACAGTCTCACCTCCTAATGTGATTCCTATATAACTATGCAGAATTTGGATTTTATCAACAGGTTCTGCCTACCTTTTGTTGGGCCCGAGGTGAGACTGCAGGAACCGGTCCGGTGCTCCGGGGTCCCGAGGTCGTGCCGCTCTCCGTCTCTCGTTTCCCAGTTGCGTGTTCAATTCAGAAAAAATCACGTCGAGGGTCAGCAAATTGTTGGGAAAAACGGTCTGTCTAGCTACTGGACCAGATAAAATGAGACGGAGAGGTAATAAAGTCTATCGGCACGAGGACCTTGGATTTATTAAGTAAAGTGGCAACGGTTATACAGAGTCATAAAGCGTGAGAAATCGAATATGTCTAAGTCCCTAATCAGCGCTGATGGTTCGTCTGGAGCTTCGCCTCCGTGGAAGGTCTGCTTCAGAAGAAGGTGAAGAGTCCCTGTGTGGTACAGTTTTTATGCTGTATCCTCCTCTCGATGAGGTGTGTGCGTTTGAGGTGTGTGCGGTTCTGTGTGTTTTGGCTCCCAGGCCCTGAGAGAGCTTCGTAACGGGGAGAGTTCCTCGTGTCTCTGGTGTGATAAATTAAAACGGGGGAGTGCCCCCCCGAAGTGTCTCGTGTGTGATAATTTAATGTGGCTCTCAGGCCCCTAGTATGGGCAGAGGTATCTCTTGGTTCCTCCTAACGGGGAAGAGCTCTCAAAATGTCTCCTGTGTGATAAATGAATGTGGCTCTCCCGTTCTGGAGATGATACTGGTGCATTGTCTGAGTGTCCACCATCTGCCTGCCTGGGAGATGGGGCCTTCAGCTCCGGCCTTGACCTGACTATATATTATCATGTTTGTGTTATGTGTTCGTTGGGTTTAGAGCAAGAGTCGACTATATATTAATGTGCCTGCCATGTGATGTGCTCATCAGGTTATTTTTCCCAACACTACCCCGAAACATATTCAAATATGATCATGTGTGGCACTGTTGCAATCGTCTCGAAACGTAGATGTCAAAGGACACCTTGTTTGCTCTGTTGCACCACCGGGAAGATATTTTCATACTTCTAATGGATTGATTCATATTTTAAGGTTCTCGGAGTGAGACTTTAAGTGGCTGCAGCAGAAGTGTTGAGACGAAAGATTATATCAAGAGATTTATAGAATATTCCCATTCACATTATGATTCTTCGTCGTAACATCCGACCAAACATCCTTTACATTCAGAGCGAAGATTATGAAAGTCCAGGCTCAGCAAGTGCTCCATCTCGTTGCACCTGCACCCAGCACTTGCAAGATTTTGGCCTGAAGTTCTTCCCGGACCAACACCCTAGCCATCCAACATGCATATCTGAGAATCAGGCCTCTCTTTAATAATGACAAAAAGTTATGAGAGAAACACACATTAACTTTTTGTTATCTCATAAGCGGCGTGGTGCCGGCTCCTTTTGACCTTTTGACCCCCGACTTCAAAAACGTGGCCACAGGCCAGCTGTGTCTACACACCTTTAGCCACAAATGTACACCTCCATCCCACAAAAAATGGGGACTAGAAACTAACCTCTGTCTTATGTACATTTACTGTACTGTTGGAGGTCACGCCCCTTTGCCAACCTTTTCGAGATAGCTAGGGATGCTAAAATGTTTACACACATTTCCCGGGGCCCCGTGTACGACATATCCGAGATTTGGATATGTCGTACACGGGCCTGCCCTCGGGGTCTGACCGGGCCAAGTCTCGGGCAGGAAGGGCCCCCCCTTCCTGCCCTCGGGGTCCGACCGGGCCAAGTTTCGGTGCGGAGGTCCCAGTTAGGCCCTAGAATAAGGTATTAAAATTTCAGGGCGGTAGGACCTTCCTATCTCAAAAACAGTTTTTCCACCACATTCTGAACCATTAGGCCTTGCAGGCTACACTTCTGAGGGGCTTTGTCCAAATGACACTCCATTTGGGAAAACTTTTTTTCTCTAAGGGCTAGAACTCCAAATCTCGGATATGTCGTACACGGGGCCCCGGGAAATGTGTGTAAACATTTTAGCATCCCTAGCAATCTCGAAAAGGTCGGCAAAGGGGCGTGACCTCCAACAGTACAGTAAATGTACATAAGACAGAGGTTAGTTTCTAGTCCCCATTTTTTGTGGGATGGAGGTGTACATTTGTGGCTAAAGGTGTGTAGACACAGCTGGCCTGTGGCCACGTTTTTGAAGTCGGGGGTCAAAAGGTCAAAAGGAGCCGGCACCACGCCGCTTATGAGATAACAAAAAGTTAATGTGTGTTTCTCTCATAACTTTTTGTCATTAATAAAGAGAGGCCTGATTCTCAGATATGCATGTTGGATGGCTAGGGTGTAGGTCTGGGAAGAACTTCAGGCCAAAATCTTGCAAGTGCTGGGTGCAGGTGCAACGAGATGGAGCACTTGCTGAGCCTGGACTTTCATAATCTTCGCTCTGTGAATGTAAAGGATGTTTGGTCGGATGTTACGACGAAGAATCATAATGTGAATGGGAATATTCTATAAATCTCTTGATATCATCTTTCGTCTCAACACTTCTGCTGCAGCCACTTAAAGTCTCACTCCGAGAACCTTAAAATATGAATCAATCCATTAGAAGTATGAAAATATCTTCCCGGTAGTGCAACAGAGCAAACAAGGTGTCCTTTGACATCTACGTTTCGAGACGATTGCAACAGTGCCACATATGATCATATTTGAATATGTTTCGGGGTAGTAATTAGCTGTCGATTTTGGAGGCCTTTATCAATAATGACCAGCTATAGATTTGCATCCCGATGGAGATTTTTGACAAATTGCATGTTAATTAGCATCTACACGTTAAGCTGAGTCCAATGAGATCAAGCTCGGCCTCTTGCTACACCGAGATCATGTCCTAGACCTAGGTGTACCATGTAAAATACATGTTACCATTAGCTAGAGTGTCGTTCTTGGTGTCATTGGACTCAGCTCAACGTGTAGATGCTAAATAACATGTAATTTGTGACAAATCTTTATCGGGAAGCAAATCAATAGCTGCTCAGTATTGATTAAGGCCTCCAATTTCGACAGCTAATTACTACCATTAAACATGTTCGAATATGCTCATGTGTGGCACCGTTGCAATCTCCTGGAAGCGTAGATGTTGAAGGACACCTTGTTCGTCCTCTTACGCCACCGGGACGATATTTACATGCTTCTGATTGACTAATGAATTGATTCAGCTATTCCCCCAGAAGTCTGGGGTCAAAAGGTCAAAAGGAGACGGCACCACGCCGGGGTGGATCCAGATCTCGGGCAACAGCGCAGGGTTGCCAGGTCCTGCAAAAAAACGTGCCCCCCACATACCGTTCAAAATCCACCCAAAATGTCCTAGAAGCATCCCAAATAAAAAATGATATTATTGGCCATTTTGCCCAACGTTTTGAAAGTAATAATATTTGAGGGAATATTTTTTTGTTGTTGTTTTAGCAGCAAAATGCACCGTGTGCGTGTGTGCGTGTGCGTGTGTGTGTGTGTGTGTGTGTGTGTCTGTGTCTGTGTCTGTGTGTCTGTGCGTGCGTGTGTGTGCTTGTGTGTGCTTGTGTGTGTGTGTCCGTGCGTGTGCGTGCGCGTGTGTGTGTGTGTATAACACGCTATTTTATGTTGAAATGCGACGTAATCCAGTGTTCACGAAAAGTACACTGTCAACGTATGCTTTTGGCGACTGGGTTGGCTCTCAGATATACGTGTTTCTAACAAGATGATATCATTAAAAGTTACATAAAGTAACAGTTTAAAAACACAAACGCAGGAAGCACGTGAGCTGCTAGTTTAGCGAAAGCAACCTGACGTCGTTGAAACATGCGAGCGAGCCGATCAAATCCTAATAACTATAAAACTAAAGATCAGACACAATCACTGACTGAAGATTATGCAAGTAAAAAGTATATTTCTCGCTAGAAATGTTATTAGAAACACGTTTAACGGTGAATCGGTCCTAAAATATTGCATTTCCCATTCAGATAATAAAGATTAATAAAGATCATACACATTCACTGACTGAAGATTATGTAAGGAAAATGTACATTTCTCGCTAGAAAAGTCATTAGAAACGCGTTTAATGGTGTATCTGTCCTAAAATATTGCATTTCCCATTCAGATAATAAAGATTAATAAAGATCATACACATTCACTGACTGAAGATTATGTAAGGAAAATGTACATTTCTCGCTAGAAATGTCATTAGAAACGCGTTTAATGGTGTATCTGTCCTAAAATATTGCATTTCCCATTCAGATAATAAAGATTAATATAAGCTACGCCGTGTTCCGGAGCCGCGGGGGATTCTGGGAATTGGGGTTCTCAGTTGACAAATGGGGCTTTTGTTAACTTGTTTTGTTGTTAGGATTAAGTGGGGTTAATGGGTTCGGGATGTTATGTGGTTGTGTGTTGTTCTATTAACATTGTTCGTGTGTTCATTATTGTCGACACCGTCACCGAGAGTGACGTGACCATCGTTTCGTGCAGCTGTTCCGTGTTGAAGTCTCGTTCAATAAAAAACAACTCTCGTTGTCGAGCGTTCAATAAAAACCAACTCTCGTTGTCGAGCGTGCCCCCCCCCCTACAAACGTGTCTCCCCCCCCCTCAACAAACGTGTCCTCCCCCCCCCCCCCTCAACTAACGTGTCCCCCCCCCCCCCCTTCATGGGTCTGATTCGCCGATATCCCATGCTGATATCCCCGAAGATTCTCGGGCATCTTCGACAATTTGGCTATAGATTGTCTCATTACACGCTAAATAATATAATTATAGCCTTGTAGTGACCGTAACATAATTCACCTACAGTATTTCGTTATGTGTTGTTCTTTCAATTGTGTTGTTGTTTACTGCATGTCATTTACGTTCTTGGTGGTTCAGGGATCGCGGTCCCTAAGGATTACGTGCGTCTCATGACGTCACAGACCATGCTGGATTTGTTTACCTTCAGCACGCTTTGTTTTCCGGTTTTCTTTTTTACAAAATAAACAAGTCACACGGCTGTGTGCTCAACGTGCGAAGTTGTGTTCTTAACTTATTGCAATTTCCACAGCCTAATTATATATATAGGTTTTGGCATAAACATAACTAGGGTGCACTGTACTATCTGCGCACACCCTTTCTGAAGCCTCTCTCTGCTCTCTCTCTCTCTCTCTGTCCCTCCCGCTCTCTCTTTCTCTCTCTCTCGTACCGTTTTGTGGAGCACGTTAATTGTCTTAGAACACTCCCATTCAGAATGCATTGGTTTACATTTCGTTTTGTGTAACACGCAAAAAGTCGGACTATCGTGCTCGGGAACACGACACATGGCTTGCCGATTTATCCTTTTCTCCAGCCATTACCATCCATCAGCTAGAGTGTCAAAGTTCTGCTTATTATGATTTCAACATAATGTTCATGTAAATGTGCAGACTATTACACAATATTTATCAGAAAAAATAAGTTTAGCCACTTACCTGTCCACAGAGACTTCGGATGCTTCTGTGCGCCGGGCTGAGCGTGTCGAAAAGAAGTTAACCCCGTGCGGAGCTTGGATACATTGCAGATGTAACAGGTCTCGTGATATCCTGTTGACCTGGTAGTTTTTGTTTAATATAAATAAAAGGATGTTCAACTGTGTATCCTTAAACATTACTTAGGACAGGGAAATAAGTAAATTTAATGCAAATTTAGTCGTCCAAAAGAAGAAAGGTGAGTTTTAACCGAAATGTGCATCTTGACAATTACGCACGGGCCAAAAATATATTTTGACCTATTTATATTATGCGGAATTATGTGAAATTTTAGCAATGACGAGTACACTAGTATGTTGTCTGGTATGTAGCGTAAAAACAAGAGTAAGGGCAATAGATTATTTTTTAAAATATGCTGTTTCATTCGTCCCGCATGTGTGTTTCAAACGTCCCGACTAGGCGGGGCGTTTGAAACAAATGTCAACTTGCGTTGAAAGTTAAAAAACAGCTCGATCATCCAACATATGTATTAAATTTCACTTATAATTAAGAGAACACACCTGTGAGTTGTTGATCACATGTTAAAATTATTTGTATACGTAACGTCATCTTTGAAAAAGACGTTTAACTGCAAAGTGTTTCAATCGACCCGGCTCTCCCCTACTTAGGCGGGCGGAGCCAGGCTACTGTGGGGGTGCTCCCCCCTCTAAATTGACAGTAATACATCAGCAGGCCTCCCCAAATCCCCAAATCATTTTTTTTTACATCTTTTACAACAACAAAAATATATAAATATATAATATTAATAAAAAAACGGCCTGCCGGCTCGGCCTGAAATCGTCCGGCCGTTCGGGAAATCTCCCGAACCTCCCAAAGGCCAGTCCGCCCCTGGGTGCAATGGATCATGTTTTCAGCTGCCGATCTGAAGATTCTAGGTCCAGGTCCTGGCATGCTCCAAAGAGTTTTAACGTCATGAATAAGTAAATACGTTACTCTAAAAGAAAACCCCATTTTCCCAACCAGATAGAATGGGCCATATTCTTACCTACCTATGGGCAGCCATTTGAATTTCACAATGAAAAAAATGGGCTGGGAATAAGGCATTTACAGCAAGCGTCCTTTCTTATTGGACATAATTGAATGAAGGTCCGTACTTAAGGACAATTCAGGTATTTTGAACATTGAGCCCCCTTTCTGGTTTGTTTAGGATGAAATAGAGTGGGTGACACCTAAATTTGAACTATAAGTCCTTTCTCGGGTATTTGGCTCATTTTGAATCGCTCCTGCCTGCTTCACAATGGTTGTCTGTGTGCATACACAAACCTGTCAACCCAGCAACCCTAAACGTTCGTTTTCAAAAATGTGAAAGTAACCGAGTGGCTAGTGGCATTCGTGAAGTTCAAAAAAAAAATATCGGTGCAATATATGGTTTCTGTCGTTTTTTATTGCACATTTATCGCCAGTTGATTTCAGTTGGAAGACTCATTACTGCTCGTTGATATTAGTCCGCCGAACCGGAAAGGTGGGCTGTTTACGTTGCTTTGAAGTCTTGTACCGTGAGCACCTCGGATTAGGGAAAATCACATAGAAAATCACTGAAAATGGATTATGAAAGGTGGCTTCTGGAGGACGCACTCGATTTTGAGTTTGACGGCAGAGGATATCGTTTTGAACCAGAATTCACCCAAGAGGAGCTACGTGAGATGGAGGCTAGGGCTACGGAGGCGCCTGAAGTCGAAAGTAGGTGCTGCACGGAGTGGGACCTTGTCGTCACGGCTGGTATGGCCAACCTCAATGTCTCGGTCGACGAGACTGTGTCGCCCTGCATCTCCATAAATGAAGTGCGCCAGCTCCTAAACAAACCCGTGCTGGAGACTTTCTTCTGGGTCCCTAAAATCAACTGGAAGAAACGCTCCACACCCGAAGGACCGAATGGCCAACTGTCAGATAGGTAAGCTACATTGATGTAATGTATTTCATATTCAGATGCCAATTTGTATAATTCGCATGTAGCTCGACTATAATGTTTTTGAAAACTGTGCCACTGTCTCATTACTAGTTACTGATCCAGTCTTTGCTCTATCCATGTTTTGTTACCCTCAGGCAATACCGACTTGTGGCTTATCGAGTAATTCTGGAGTGGGCCCTCAAAGGTCAACCACTGGGACGAGGAAATCGCCTTGGATTACCCAGTTGCGTGGTGTGGGCTGCTAGGGATGCGTTCCCATCCCCCACTGGACAGTATGCTGGGTTTAAACAGTATGCTGATAGAGGACTTATTCTGAATTCATTATTTTTATTCTTATTCCAATGTAAATCTTACCCTTCTGTTCCTACCTAACTGCATTGCGTTTACTTTTTAATTTCTTCTCAATAAATTTTTTTTGTTCAAAAATCTTAGCAGTTTTATTTAGAAAGTGCACACTAGTGTCTGTAGGCCTAAACATGTTTTCCTAATGGGTAAAGGTAGACATAGGCCGACTGTATTAACGAACACATTTACAACACTTGAACACCCTACACTTCACACTTTATTACACCTCATTACTTTATTATTATTGATGCTGCTACTTATTTATTTTTATACTTATTTATTTTTATACTTATTTTATATTTTTTACTTGCTGCTATGTGTATGTTGAGGAACCAAGCCTAAGAATTTTACTCTTGCGTAGCCTACTGTACAATAAGATGTAATAAAAGTGATTCTGATTCTGACATACAAATTGCAATCTGGATCCTTGGTTTTTCAAGCATCAGTGTGGCGAGAGAATCTGGATTGATGTGCAGTCGATTAGGGAAAGAATTTGTGAGGTATCTGAATTTATATATTGGAAACCATATATTGCACCGATATTTTTTTTTTTAAACTTCACGAATGTAACCACTCGGTTACTTGCACATTTTTGAAAACAAACGTTTAAGGTTGCTGGGTTGACAGGTTTGTGTATGCACACAGACAACCATTGTGAAGCAGGCAGGAGCGATTCAAAATGAGCCAAATACCCGAGAAAGGACTAATAGTTCAAATTTCGGTGTCACCCACTCTATTTCATCCTAAACAAACCAGAAAGGGGGCTCAATGATCAAAATACCGTAATTGTCCTTTAATCAGGAGGGCTAGTGAGTTATTTTTAGACAGGCATGAAGTAGTTCACGTGCGGAATGCATGCACAAGCTTAAAGCGTATCGTCATCGATCACTCAGAATGGGTACATTCGTTTTGTGACACCGGGCAATACTTCCTTTCTTGATAGCGTCTTACTGACTGTAGCATCTTATGGGCAGTGGTGTAGTCTATTTTATTGTAGTGGGTATACTGTGATGATTCCCTCCCAGCCTCGTACAAACCCGTCCCACCGGTACGTGTACGTGTGTGGCACTTATGGGATGTCGCACCACACTCACCAACGCAGGGGTCTACAACCCGCTGACCTATAACGATTATCAACAATCATGGAAAGCTGAGTAGGTTTATCAGTTTTAATAACAGTATGAACAAATAGAAGGCAAAAATGAAAAGTTGTCCTTTGTATATCTATAGTAGCAATAGCTGTATGCTAAACAAGGACAAAATATACGCAAAATAATTTAATGAACTGTTTACAACCATGGCTATGAGAAGGAGATGACAGGAGACTAATGTTTCACTCTTTCAATTGCTCTAATTTGAGCTCTTACTGTTGTTATCTAACATACCATACAGTAATTGAATTGTGTAAAAGTGTGAAATTACTGCACCTTAAAAATGACCATGAATTCGCTATACTCTCATTTGCATAGTGATTAACATTATGAATTTCAATTGTGTATACCAACTGTATGTTGGCTGACATTTACCTAACTTGTTTTCCCTCCACTCTAACCAAGGATGCCTGTTTTTAAATTCCCTAGCCTGACACCCAGTCCGAAAGGCTGGCCAGGGGTTCTCATCTAAAAGTAACAAGGAGATATAAAGTGGGATTAAAACATTGGGTGTGTTCGAAACCGCCTACTTGCTTACTGCTTACTACCTACTAAATATTTGGCTTACTTCTCGAATCCTTAAACAATGATTGAGTAATCCATTTGAGTAATCGACGTTCAGAAGACCGAATCCTTAAACAATGATTGAGTAATCCATTTGAGTAATCGACGTTCAGAAGACCGTCCTTACTTAACCACCTCAGATGACGTGAATCAAATGACGTGTCAATAACCTACTGACCGGGCGCCGTTAATAAACATTATAAATAAATATATAAACGTCACATTTAACGTCACAGTACACCTTCAACCTAAGGATTTTCGGTGATATGTTAAAACAATTGTTAAACAATTATTAAAAGCACTGCTGCTGCGGCTCCCCGTTTAGCGCCATTGCTTCCACTGTTCTTTTGAATAGACGCAGTGCATTCTGGGGCAGTTTAGTACGTCTAGTAAGCTAGCGATGCTTACTCAAAATCTTTCCGGAAGTAGAAGACATTCGGATACTACTCGCTTACCTAAACTCGCTTACTAAGTTCTCGCTTACTCAAATTGACGTCATAGTTAGTAGGAGTAGTAAGCAAGTACGCGGTTTCGAACACACCCATTGTCTTCTGTTGACTACTTGTTATGTGGTTTACACATTAATATGGGAGGACTGGACACACACACACACACGCGAGAAGGAGGGGCTCGGCCCGCCAACTAACGTGCAGAGATGCAGGGGCAGCTTCGCGCTTCGTAACAGACAGGGCAGAGCGCGAGCGCGCAGGGGGAATCTTATGAATGTGTGAATGTAGGAGATAACTTCCCCTGCTTAAAGTATTTTATTGCAGTTATACCCAACCGATATTTGCGAAAAATAAACACATAAGTGAAAGATCTGTCACAAGACGATTGATACGTATCCGTGCATATTTTTAAGTGGGTATACGCAAATCCTGGTGCGTTCCTAGTGGGTATACGGCGTATACCTGCGTATCATACGGTGGCCGAGAAGGGCAAAACACAAAAACAAACTCGGAAACACAAAAACAAACTCGGAAACATTTTTACATGTTCTAAAACACTTTTACAAGTTTCGAAACACTTTTACAAGTTATTTTTTTACAAAAATGACATTTTAGAAAAAACTTTTGCAAGTTCCGGAACAAAATAACATGTTAGAAAAGATTTTTGCAAGTTCCGGAACAAAATAACATCTTAGAAAAGATTTTTGCAAGTTCATTTTTTCTTACGGAAGGGGAATGTCCAAGCTCCGATGTTGACCCGGAAGTGATAACGAAAGCGCTCGAATTCAAGTTCATTCATAGCGATTCAAGATGGACAGCGGTAGAGCAGCGTTTTGTCCGTTCTGTGGCCAACACATGAGACGATTAACACGGTTTTGTTTTTCGTGTGGCAGGTCTTTAGAGTGTTTAAATCGCGCTGACCAGACGGAAGGACTAGATGTGCTGCAGCAGTGCACACTCTATTTTCATGAGGGACACTCGTACGCTGCGATCGTGGACATGATGTCGTGTTTACATGATGTACAGATCAGTTTGAGGTCTCTGAAAGGCAAACTTAATGACGCCGGGTTATACCGCAGAAGAAATTTCTCCTCTAGAGACGCAGTAATTAGGACAATACGTCTGGAACTTCGCGGACCTGGACAGCTGTTTGGCTACCGCACGATGTGGCAGGTACTCAAACAAAAGTACAAGTTGCAAGTGAGGAGGGATCTTGTAATGACTTTGCTCCGGGAGCTCAATCCTCAAGGGTGCGAGAGGAGAACACGCAGAAGGTTCGTAAGGAGAACCTACCACTCCATGGGACCCAACTATGTATGGCACGCGGATGGCTATGATAAACTCAAGCCAATCGGTTTGGCTCTTTCCGGGTGCATCGATGGGTTCTGTTGGGAAAAACGGTCTGTCTAGCTACTGGATCAGATAAAATGAGACGGAGAGGTAATAAAGTCTATCGGCACGAGGACCTTGGATTTATTAAGTAAAGTGGCAACGGTTATACAGAGTCATAAAGCGTGAGAAATCGAATATGTCTAAGTCCCTAATCAGCGCTGATGGTTCGTCTGGAGCTTCGCCTCCGTGGAAGGTCTGCTTCAGAAGAAGGGTGAAGAGTCCCTGTGTGATGCAGTCTTATGCTGTATCCTCCACTCGATGAGGTGTGTGCGTTTGAGATGTGTGCGGTTCTGTGTGTTTTGGCTCCCAGGCCCTGAGAGAGCTTCGTAACGGGGAGAGTTCCTCGTGTCTCTGGTGTGATAAATTAAAACGGGGGAGTGCCCCCCTGAAATGTCTTGTGTGTGATAATTTAATGTGGCTCTCAGGCCCCTAGTATCTGCATGTGTTCCTTCTAGTGGGGGAGAGCTTCGAGGTGTCTCCTGTGTGGTAAATTAAATGTGGCTCTCAGGCCCCTAGTATCTGCATGTGTTCCTTCTAGTGGGGGAGAGCTTCGAGGTGTCTCCTGTGTGATAAATTAATGTGGCTTTCCCGTTCTTGAGGATGACTGGTGCATTGTCTGAGTGTCCACCATCTGCCTGCCTGGGAGATGGGGCCTTCAGCTCCGGCCTTGACCTGACTATATATTATCATGTTTGTGTTGTTGGGTTAGAGCAAGAGTTGACTATATTATAATGTGTCCATGTGATGTGCTCATCAGGCTAGGGTAGGAGTTAGCTATATTTATAATGTACATGTGATGTACTCAGCAGGTTATTTTTCCCAACATATCCCCCTCAAGTCGTCGCAAGACGACTTTTACTCATTTGGGGTACGAGGGATAGGACTCCAGCACGGGACTACCATTATAACACCATTAGAAATAACAGAAAGAAGGCAAAATGATCATAAAAACAAACAACCATGAGCATGGGACTAAAACAACTCGCTGGACCTGGTGTATGGGGAAACCACGTGGGAGAAACGCTACCCATGCTTCAGACATGGGTATGCCATACACACCCCACCTAGGGGGTGGCATCCACCCCGGCCTTACATCGCGAGCAGACAATACCAACAATACTGGCAGCAGATGATACACAACAAAACCAACACCAAACCATAACAACAACAAAATGCAACAATAAAACTACCAGTAAACAATAACGATATAAACAAAAATGCAACAATCACACAAACACTACACAATAACAATCACAGGAAAGAAATGCAACCCTGAAACGTGTCCCTAAATAATAATAATAATATCAGAAAGATATGAGGTACACAACGAATGGCAATCCCCCTCAACCCATCCCTAGATGACCACACACTAAGGATGTGAGGAGGAGTTAGCTGGTCGTGTAACAATAAGCAATCACACGCATGGGGTATTCAGGGTAGGCCCGGGGCACGGGAACAACTAAAACCACGGAATAGTCCTGAGCGTCATCACGGGCAGGTGGTCGCAAGGCGCCACCTGAGCATTAGACCCTTTTATTCAACTGCGCTCAGGACCTCATCTGATAAACGGGCAATCAAGGCCCCTGGAATCTCGCCCGTGTGTATCCCCGAGCTCCATCTTGTTCTCCAGCCGGATCAGGTCGGGCCCCTCTGGCGGTCCCTCGTCCAAACTCTCCGGTGTATACTCGATCCCCAGGTAAGCTTGGATGGCACCTGCTGCACCTGTAGCGCCCATCGCTCATTGGGCTCTCCATCCATCCTGTGAAGGGGTCATTAATGCCGGAGCTCTCTGCCAACTCTAATCTGAGGGACTGTAACCCTGCCAGCACCCTGGCCACCGACCCATCCGGTGCTGTGTTATTGGGGATAAAAGTACAACATGTCGTCTTCATCATCCCACACACCCCTCCGTGCTCTGCCAATAGCATATCTATATCTATATAGTCCCTTGACCTTATCCGTGGAAAAATTGACAAAACGTTGCTGATTATAGTATATATTATTTATCCAATCAACATTTTTGTTAATAGTGGACCACCAAAACAGGACTGATTCAAACCCTGCCAAAATTTGATTGCATCATTCTTGGGTAGTTCGTCGGCTCCGGGCGTGTCTGCATCTGGCTCCTCCTCTGGCCCTGGAACTTTGTGTTTCTCTTGCTGGAATTACAAACTTATGTACAACAGTTAGATGTTCAAACATATTTTCCTTAATTCTATTTCTAATTACTCTAATGGAAGTCCCTTTTGGGACCCTCGAATGTTAGGTGAATGCATGGGTCGACCCTTAAGCATTTCATGCGGGGTTAGATGCGTCGTTCTGTTAGTTTTCATGCGATAACTCATTAGTGTCAACCGTAGTGCATTAGTCCTTTAATTTAGTACTCTAATTTAACTTTGTTAATCTTCGTCTCAAGCGTCCCATTCCTCTCTCCACCATACCTTGTGGTTTGAGGAATGTAGACACAGCCTAATCTTTGTTTGACATGCAGATGTTAAATCACTTGTTTGAGTGTTTTCTGAATAAACGCTGCCCTATTGCCTGAGCTAATTTGTGACGGAATTCCAAACCTTGACATGACTTCTCTAGTCAGAACCTTGATTACCGTAACCGCATTTTGGTCTTCTGATGGGACTGCTTCTACCCATCTGTTGAACACTGTTTTTTCAAATATTTCACACTCATTTAGCTGGATGTCAATCATTGTTTGCAAGTATGGTGAAGAAAAACCTTGTTTTCTAATTATTATTATTATTATTATTATTATTATTATTATTATATTATTTTTTTATATATATATATTTTTTTTTTAAATTCTCCTCAATACCTCCCCCCTTGGGCAATGGTCAAAACCATGCACATTAAATGATAAGCAAATCTAAGAACGCCGTTGGTTCAACCAACGTTGAAACGTCTAACCTTAACCATCAGCAAACTAAAACCAATCTTTTGGGAAGGGAAATCGAAACCAGTATGTCCAAAACCAAAGCCCAATATGGGTGGGTTTACCATCAGCCGCCGGAGACCACGCTGTTCCAAAGTCATGCACTAAACCGAAAAACGTACATGCGTTAGTGGCCTTCTATACCACAAAGGTAAAATAAAATAAAACGCGACATGCCCCGTTCCAAGACCACCTCTGCTGCCAGAGCTGACATATCTGACTCCTGTTCCTCCTCCACCCTACACCCCAGACGGGACTTCCCATGATTGTTGCAGCTCGTCACTTCATGATCAAGTGAGCCAGTGCCCACAGCGACTCTGCCAAGTAATCGTGACTGTGCCTGCCTTAGGTCGTCCCGGGTGTCAAGGTGGGATCTTACCCGTCGTTGGCTAACCAGCCTTCCATACTTGCTTATTGCAGGATGCTGTACCTGGGATACGATCAATCCCCACCTATATGGTGGTATAGATCGCAAAGTGGAGGGATGGAGACAGAGTCTTCAGCCCCATCTGCCCTATGCAGCCAAGTGTGTGTGCGTAATGAATACACCTCAGGGAAACTATAAAACAAAAAGTCATTTATCAGAGTTACAATTATTAAAGTGTTGCAGCAGCAGTAGTGGCATTTGAAAGGTAAACCCACTACTTCCGAATCCAAATTGACAACATAGCATGTAGGACCCCTTCCCAGCAGATGTGGCTTCAATCCACCTGTCATCCTTGACCAAAGAGATACACCCCATATTTTAATAGGTGTAGTCCTACTTGTACAGTTTATCAAGATTACTTTATTTTATTTTATTATTATACTCCTTCTTTATCATATCCATATTTATTCAATTATTCTTTCCTGTGTGAAAATAATATGAATCACTTAGTTAATAGCAACACCTTCTTTAGTCCAATTGCATTAGATTATCATCACTGTTGTCCTATTAAAGTATCAACGTTATTGTCCTTATAACCTCCTCATGAACTTTGATGTTCTTCATCCTGAATGGTAACTGTGTCAGGATGTTCATCATCCTTAATAAAAAACAAAACTAAAACTAAACTTAAAGAAAAACAAATTAGCCATAATGTGAATATCCGCTGCGTGTCTCCCTGTGACTCTCTCCCTCCTTCGGGAGAACACGCTCTCTCTCCCTCCTCAGTACGGGGTGCTGTTTGGTGCAAGACAACAGATAAGGGTGGAATGTGGCTTCTCTCTCTCTCTGCGTGTCTCCCTCCCACGTTGGGTGCGGCCATAACGCCTTGAAAGCGAGTGTGCTCTGGGGGCTGGGTGTGAGAGAAACCATGGGTAGTTCCTTTTCTCGGCCAGCAGAGGGGTTGTTCAGGTGAAACCTATGGACAGAGACTACAAGGAACTTCAAACATGGCAGACAGGGAACTACAAATTTATCAAAGCCTGAAAACTCAACAGAGCTCTACCTGCATTCCTTGGATATGTGGTATTTTATGGCGTATGGCCACCACACGCTTTCAGTTGAACACACTCTATTTCCTTTCTCTGTACTGTGTGTTAGTGTGTGTCTCTGTACTGCCTGAATGGTGTAGCTCGACAAATGGGGGGGGAAATGTGTTCTCTCTCTCTCACCCTTCCTCACTCCCCTTAGGGTCAAGCAGCAGCTAGGACCGTCAACAGATAAGCCTGGAATGCAACATCCTCAACTCTCCATCATGGAACAAGGCCTAATAACTATCTCTCACACACAAAAAGATCCATCTGTCCCTTCATTCACAAATAACTTTTCACTTTATTATATATAACTTAATACTGCTCCCCCTTTCCAAATTTCTATATACACAAAACTAGAAGCTGACCACCGAAATTGGTACAGGCCTCGTCAGGCCGAACCAAAACACCCTCACAGGTTCTAACTTCCATACAATTTTAGGGAGGGGAACTACAACATGAGGTGGAGTAGAGGACTTCAAATATGGTGGACGGGGACCTCAAATGGGAGGACTACACATATGGGAAAGGGGATTACACTCTGGGCCTGAAAACCATACAGAGCCCCTTCTCGTGGTCCTGAAACAACCGTTCATTGTTAGAAAAACACGCACTCTATCGCTACTCAACTGTCTAGAGGGAAAATGGTCCCTCTCGATCGTCCTTCGACTTTAGCTCTCCTTGCTATCTCTCCTTGCTATCTCTCTCGCTCCCTCTCACACAAACACACACACACACACACACACCTAAACAGACCTTTCTCATTCTGTCTCCTCCAAACGCACACACAGAAACATCACCTCTTGCGTACACGCGCACAGAGACGCACACAGCTTTTCTCACTCTGTCTCCTCTAAACGCACACACAGAAACATCACCTCTTGCATACACGCGCACAGAGACGCACATAGCCTTTCTCACTCTGTCTCCTCTAAACGCACACAAAGAGACATATCAACAGACTTTTCTCATTCTGTCTCCCGCAGACGCACACAGAAACATATCAACAGACCTCTCGTTCTGTCTCTCTTTCACCCATGCTCTCCTATTCTTCCACCCATGCTGACTCTCGTTCTCGACTCCATACACACGCACTTGCTCTCTGGTCGTGAAGGTGGGGGTGAGAGGTCTCTGCTATCCCTAGTCTGCGTCAGTTCAGGTGTCTGTCCGTCAGTCCCCGCATATGCAATGAATATATGGCCAAGAAATCGTTGTGCTTCTTCGGGCGCCTCAGATTCACTTATCAAGGGTGGCGAGCCTTAGGCCTCGAGGGTGTTCTTTCACCACGCAACGAGCCTAGTTTATCTTATTCTCTCTGTGTGTCACTCATGCCCTAGGCACCGTTTCCTCTGCAAAGGGACTCTAACCCTGATAAAGGACTCTAACCTTCTTACCACATAGAATTATTTAATACACATTCAAAGAAGGGGACTCTAACCCCCCTTTAAGACATAGGTGGGGACTTTAACCCCCTTACCACCGAAATTATTTAATACCTAAACAAAGAAGGGGACTCTAACCCCCCTTTAAGACATAGGTGGGGACTTTAACCCCCTTACCACCGAAATTATTTAATACCTAAACAAAGAAGGGGACTCTAACCCCCCTTTAAGACATAGGTGGGGACTTTAACCCCCTTACCACCGAAATTATTTAATACCTAAACAAAGAAGGGGACTCTAACCCCCCTTTAAGACATAGGTGGGGACTTTAACCCCCTTACCACCGAAATTATTTAATACCTAAACAAAGAAGGGGACTCTAACCCCCCTTTAAGACATAGGTGGGGACTTTAACCCCCTTACCACCGAAATTATTTAATACCTAAACAAAGAAGGGGACTCTAACCCCCCTTTAAGACATAGGTGTCTCCATTACACATCCATTACGTGGCCATCGATAGTCTTGTATCACTATGCCCGATTCTTATAGGCCCTATGGTCTCGAGGGTATTCTTTCACCATGCAACGAGCCGATATTCGATGTGTCACGCGTTCAGGGTCAATCGGGTTTATGGGGAAATGCTGGGATGCAGTCCTATTCGTCCCCACGAGATATCCCGTAGCGAACCGCTCTCACAGTCTCACCTCCTAATGTGGTTCCTATATAACTATGCAGAGTTTGGATTTTATCAACAGGTTCTGCCTACCTTTTGTTGGGCGCATGCGAGGTGAGACTGCAGGAATCGGTCCGGTGCTCCGGGGTCCCGAGGTCGTGCCGCTCTCCGTCTCTCGTTTCCCAGTTGCGTGTTCAATTCAGAAAAAATCACGTCGAGGGTCACCAAATTGTTGGGAAAAACGGTCTGTCTAGCTACTGGATCAGATAAAATGAGACGGAGAGGTAATAAAGTCTATCGGCACGAGGACCTTGGATTTATTAAGTAAAGTGGCAACGGTTATACAGAGTCATAAAGCGTGAGAAATCGAATATGTCTAAGTCCCTAATCAGCGCTGATGGTTCGTCTGGAGCTTCGCCTCCGTGGAAGGTCTGCTTCAGAAGATGGGTGAAGAGTCCCTGTGTGATGCAGTCTTATGCTGTATCCTCCACTCGATGAGGTGTGTGCGTTTGAGATGTGTGCGGTTCTGTGTGTTTTGGCTCCCAGGCCCTGAGAGAGCTTCGTAACGGGGAGAGTTCCTCGTGTCTCTGGTGTGATAAATTAAAACGGGGGAGTGCCCCCCTGAAATGTCTTGTGTGTGATAATTTAATGTGGCTCTCAGGCCCCTAGTATCTGCATGTGTTCCTTCTAGTGGGGGAGAGCTTCGAGGTGTCTCCTGTGTGGTAAATTAAATGTGGCTCTCAGGCCCCTAGTATCTGCATGTGTTCCTTCTAGTGGGGGAGAGCTTCGAGGTGTCTCCTGTGTGATAAATTAATGTGGCTTTCCCGTTCTTGAGGATGACTGGTGCATTGTCTGAGTGTCCACCATCTGCCTGCCTGGGAGATGGGGCCTTCAGCTCCGGCCTTGACCTGACTATATATTATCATGTTTGTGTTGTTGGGTTAGAGCAAGAGTTGACTATATTATAATGTGTCCATGTGATGTGCTCATCAGGCTAGGGTAGGAGTTAGCTATATTTATAATGTACATGTGATGTACTCAGCAGGTTATTTTTCCCAACAGTTCTCGCGCAAAGTACTGTGGCTTGTTTGTGGACCAACGAATAATGACCCAACAGTGATCGCTCACTATTACTTATCATGTGTGCGAAACCTTGGTGTCATCCCCATGAGACTGAGGACTGATTGCGGCACGGAGAACGGGACCATGGCCGCAATTCAGTGTACCCTACGCCACCACCACAATGACTACTACTCTGGAGCGTCCAGCCACATGTATGGGTCATCCACAAGTAACCAGAGGATTGAGTCCTGGTGGTCCATATTCAGAAAGGGAAGGTACGTGGCCCTCGTTAAGTCATTTGATTATGGGTAACCTTCATTCATTCAAATATACGTTATAATTTTAAGCATATACATATTATTTTATCGATTTCTATAGGTCTCAGTTCTGGATGGAGTTATTTGCGGACCTTAGAGATGCCGGACACTTTAACGGGAGTCAAGAGCATCAGCGTCTCCTGCGATATTGCTTCGGTGAGGTCATTCAGAGGGACTTGGATGAGTGTGTGAGACTGTGGAACAGTCACAGGATTCGTCCCTCCAGAACAGCATCATGTCCAGGAGGATTGCCTAATGGAACTGAAAATATTGCCATTTCGTTGGTGTAAGAAACATGAACTGAAGTTTAGCATTATTCTATGTCAGTAGCTCATTTAACTTGAATGTGTTCAGTGTCTCACACTTGAACAATTAGCATTTGAACCCCCCCCCCCCCCCCCCCCCCCCCCGCTAGGCCCCTTTGTCCTCTGTCTTCACCTCCCTCCCCCCCAATACCCCCTATAGTGTTGTCACCACTGACTGCATTCTCCGGTCCGTTCTTCAACTTTGGTGTATTTGTCTCCCTTTGATCTAAACATTTAATAAATGTAATATTCTGTTTAACACAGGTTTGGCTCCAGAGACTGTGGATTTAAAATTGAAGAAACTGAACTGGATGCCTTTCCTGAGGCTCAGCTGACAAGAGCTCCATGTGGGGACCCAAACATGCAGGAGTACTTGGACTTAGCCATGGAGCAAAATAATTTACAGAAGCCAGATCACTGGCAGTCTTCAACTGAACTGTATCTTAGACTAAAAGAAATTGCTCAGCTCTGAATTGATTGCAGGTTTATTGTAAAGTGTCTGAATTTGACACCCAGTTTCAATTTTCCAAAGTGGCAATTAAACAAATAAGAATGCTAATCGTTTTAGATCCATTCTTTTTCATGTTAACTGAAAAAAAAAAACATTAAACTAGTCTCAGGGATCTAGGGTTAGGTTGTGAAGTCAAAAACAGCCAAATCCTGGACTATTTTGTAATCCAAAGTCCATTTGTGTCTTAAACACTCCGTAAGAATCTAGGAGTGGTAGTTTTAAGACATTTCCACAAGTGTTTGCCATTGGAAATGGCGAGTTATCTAGGAACTCTAATTGTGGAAGTGGGTCTAAGCCAGCTGGGGGAAGGGATCTCAGTCCAGTTGAAAACATCAACACGTCCTCCACTGACACAGCAGCCTCTCCTTCTGCAAAGAAATAAATGTTCAGACACACCATGGTATGTGGTTTTTCAAGTAGTTACAAAAAGCCTTACAAACCTTCACAATCCAGAAGATAGTCTGCCCAGTAGGCCAATGTTTGGTTTTCTTTCAGTCTTCTGTTACTTCCAGAAGGACTGAGATCAGGTTTGAAGACCCTCTCAAGGTCTAAGCCAGTGAGTTTCTTGTCGACGTGGCACAGGACAGGGGTCAGCAAAGCAGGGTGTTGCTTCAGTGCACCAAGAAACTCAAGGGCTGACAGACCATCTTTGAATCTGCAAAGTGAACACCAACAGTTTCAATGCTGTGTAGTGCCTACTGCATTTAAATTATCTAAAGAAAACTTAAGGGTTCTCTCCCCGACAATTACAATCCACCTAAACAAATGTACATCTGGGGAAAATAGTTGTGTGTAAACCAATTACTTTGATTTGCATATGTCAAGGTGTTACAAACTGCTAAATTTCACATGGAGGAATGCCACAGAGGACAGGGTATAACAGATACACATGCCATGAGACATTTCAAACAAACATTTCATACATAAAACTGATCTGATCTTACCTGTCAATTACAGAGGAGTTGCGGTCAATGACGTGCCAATGGAGGTAGTCTGCCACAATCTCTTTTTTTTGTTCGACAGCAGCCACATGTCTAAGACAGCCAGCTGTCTGCAACATTGTGCTGTGTCTTAAAATACTGTCTCGCAGATCATCCAATGACGCAGCATTCTCAATCTGAAAGACATAAAGAGGCATAACTACCACAGTAGATAACTGGATATACTATCTTTTCCCATTTTTATTCAGTGACAGAAACAGCATGCTGTAACCCTTACCTTACCCTATCAAAAACTACATTACATATACTACAATACATTCTGTATGCTTATCCTGTAACGGAAGTAAACATGGTCTTAAAACAGTGCAAGAACAATGTTAAACTCTGTCCTTCCACATAGTAGACTTATGCTATTCTCACCTCTCGTAAAGCTTTCCCTATCTCATCATCAGTTATTAAATTAACTGGTGATTTGAATGAGGGCTGGCCCGCAAGATACTGAACAAGACCCTCTGACAGGAAATGGGGTCCTGGACCTCCATGTACTATTGAGACCGCGACCATCTTTCCTGCCAGGAAGTACTCATCCTCCCTAACGGCTGTGAATGAATTCATATTGCAAAATGAAAACATGAAATGCATTATATTCTTTAAGACAGAGGAAAAATGTAAATGTTTGATGATCATTAACCAACCATTAGCACAGCACACTAATAACCCTATGCATACCATTCGCATTGAAGACCAAGAACTTATGACCTTCTGGACCATCAAAAATAGGCCGGTCTTTCAGGAGTTTCATGAGAAGGGTCAAAAACTCCCTTCTCGGTCCACCGGTGTCAATGCCCTCCTCAAAAACTCCAGCATCATCTGTGAACCTGACCAGCATGTCACAGGCTTCTGAGTACGTTGAACGCTTGAATCCTCTGACAGCTCCGGCCCAAATATTGGACCTCGAAATGTTGAACCTGCTGACCTTCTTGTGGTCGATCAGAAGCGACAGGTTTGCTATAATCAAGGGAAGTGTAGTGCCTATCTCCTCCCTGTAATGACCAAAAGTGATTTAATTAATCAATATCAAATACAGTGCACACTTTTACAACAATTATTTAAATACCAGCAATATTGTACAATGGAAAAACTGGAAT
Organism: Gadus macrocephalus; assembly: GCF_031168955.1. NCBI lineage: Eukaryota > Metazoa > Chordata > Actinopteri > Gadiformes > Gadidae > Gadus > Gadus macrocephalus. The sequence continues at coordinate 2,268,212 of NC_082386.1, forward strand.
GCCACACTCAAAAAGCTAATTTTACACTGCTGTGTCTTGGAAATTCTCCACACTGACTACTGCAACCAGCTCCTCATCTTCTTCAACACCTGGTGAATACAGGTCTGTGTATTTTCTGTTGGGAAATTACAATAACATGTTTAAAATCTTACAAACACAACATTTCTTCCCCATGAATTAAATTGAAAGTATGCGAGTCACTATCATTTTTTTGTTTTACCTGTAGCAAGTCTTGTCTGACCGAGTTGGATCCATGTCCTCAGCATCTGATATGACCACAGTCGGAACCATTCCCGAAGGTCCTGGTTCATCTCTAAAACATGATAAAAAAAAAAAGTACAAAAATTATTACTGGACTGCTAAAACTACGTGTGGGGAGGACGGCTGAAAAGATCATTGGAGTCGCTCTCCCCTGCGTCTCAGACGTCTACACCACAAGCTGCATCCGCAAGGCAACCAGCATCGTGGAAGACCCCACCCACCCCTCACAAACATTTTTTCTCAACTCTTTGATCTGGCAGAAGGTACCGTAACATACGGTCTGTCAATACCAGACTACAACAGCTTCTTCCCCCAGGACATACGACTCAGGGACTGATCTGATCACCTCTGTTGTATAGTGTCCTGCTTCACTGTTTTTGTATATTGTTGATACACTATTGCACCTCATGTAAGTAATAATACAGTCACTTAACAAGTATTTGCACTGAAAACTTCTTGGGAAACTTTATTTCACTGTACTGTGTATGTAATGACAAACCCTCTTGAATCTTGAATCACATGAATGAATATTGTTCTTCAGGCCTACAATAGTCATCTAAGAATGTGAATGAATACAATACAGGCAAGATTCTGATTGGTTGATAACCACAAGAAAATTTAAAAATTTTGACTGACAAAGACTAGATGCCAAAATGTACCAACCTTTCATCTCTAGGTTTAGGTCTGGGAGTACTTTGGTTTTGGGGTTCAAAAACCTGAGGGGACAGGCACACATTTATCAACAATTTGTAATAACTTCCATAACTGTTCCCTTACCACATAAATTGTGTGTGTGTGTGTGTGTATGTATGTGTACGCTATATACAGTATAAATATCAATGGTGAAAGGTTGTCAGTATTGTCATAGATAAATCAATAAACACATTTGTATGTAATTAAGTAAAATAAATAATTATGATGTACCACTGTGTCAGCTCGATTAAATTCGACTGTGCTCCTTGATGGGATGTCAATTTCAGAATCCGACTCTGAAGTATCATCCGCTACTGTAAAAACACAAGACAGATCATGTAGATACTGTAGATGCATCCTTCAGTAGAGTATCCAAAATATGTGAAAAAATATTGAATCATGATATATGAGATCCACTAACCTCCTTTAAAATCAGTTTCAAGGCAAATGAAGAGGGTGATCCTGCCATATGGCCTTCCAAGCTCCTTTTTGTACTCGGCCAATTTGAATGGCCTTTCGGATCCAGGCAGATGGACCACCTCTGACCGGTCCGGATACAAAAGGATGTACTTTCCGTCTTGCACGTCCTTATTAAATTTTGTCATCTTCTGGACAGCTTGTTTGAGCAATTCTGGTGCTGCTATCTCTGGGTCAACAAATACTGGAAGCATTTTCCCTCTTAGAGGTTTTACCTCCGTTCCAATCCACACCATCAATCCAATGTTTATCTAATAAAAATGACAAAGATAAGATACATTTCATGTATTAAACATATGGAAAACAAAAGACTACCGGTACATAATACACAGAATGTAGTGTCCCTCCATGGTCAAATTTGTGCCACCAGTTTCATAATGAGCCGAACATGTCCATAAGCTTGAAGCTCTCAAAATACTTTTGCCCAATTGCTTCGGCAAAGCATCTCGCCCTGCATGAGAGCTTCTGTTATTATGTCTAGAGCGCTATATGCCCTAAAATCTACGTAAAGATACCCACTTCAATATATATTACTTTTTTCTTTTAACTTAAGTCTGTACAATAAATCTAGCGTGACACAGATCGATTTACGAGTCATCTCGAGTCAGACAGTCGAGGTTTCCCCAGGTTTGATCATCCCAAATGAAGGACTTTTTAGACCACTTCAATGAAAATTAAGACCTACATCGCAACCATTATGTGGCCGTAAAACATCAGTGTATATAATTATCATGTTGCAGAGAGAGGAAAAGAAGAGGGAGGATGAGAATGAGAGGGGTAGGAAGAGTGAGAGGTAGGGGTAGAGCTGGTAGAGGTGTTCTGCTGTGCATATGTTGCACTGACTTGTTTGGTGAAAAATACAAAATTAATGTTTCAACAGCATGTGTATCTGCAAATATTTCTATGCATGTGAAGAATCTTAAGAATTTGTTAACACTTCATTTCATACACTTATACACCACATCCCTTGTTTCAGTTTAACCTAATTCCCACATTTACTCCTTGGAGTTTAACGTCATTCATTCCTTCATTCAAACAGTCAGTACAGTCATACAGTATCATGGGGGTGAACTAGGCAGCTACCAAACTGCACACGATGGCAGACAATGCTAATATTTGAATGATGTAGGCCGAAAACTCAGAGGAATGAGACGCTCTGACGTTACGGAACCCCTCGTGTTGTATATAATTTTTGCTTTTATCGTATTCCGCCCCATTTTCACCTTGCGTTGCAGTGCGGTTGACTATAAAAAAAAAAAGCCCAGTAGGACATTTAAGGAACATGACATAAGATTTTTTTAAGACTTAAGACCCCGCGGCTTAGCTAAAACAGTCAGTAACATACCTGGACCGGTTTCCTTTCTGTAGTCTTCTTGTAGCTATGTTTCCCTCTCGACCCGTAATTAAACCCCTCGCGTTCTTTAGTCTTCGCGCTTCTGTAGTCGAGATATTGTTTGAATGATGGGCAAGGTTTTCCTGCTGAAATGTACAACACAGAAAGTTAGCGGCCACTAACCTAACCAATAGCGATATTCACTTTCCTTCACATACTAGCAAGCGTTATGCTGCACTTACTTTGCTTTGCATTATCCGGCTGTGCAGAGGTTGCCGGTTTGTTTGGTCCTTCCGTCAGAAACTCGAGGGACCGGCCACACGAGAAACAAAACCGTGATAGTTGGCTGATGTGCTTACCACAAAACGGACAAAACGCGACTCTGTCGCCGTCGCCGTCGCCGTCGCCGTCGCCGTCCATCTTCAATGGGTGAAAACTAGAATTTGCGCGCTTTCCTTGTCATTTCCGGCTCAACCTCTGAGCTTGGGCATTCCCTTTCCGTAAGAAAAATGAACTTGCAAAAATGTTTTATTGAATTTGCAGAAATGTTTTTTTGAACTTGCAAAAATGTTTTCTAAGATGTTATTTTGTTCCGGAACTTGCAAAAGTTTTTTCTAAAATGTAATTTTCGTAAAAAACTTGTAAAAGTGTTTCGAAACTTGTTAAAGTGTTTTACAAAATGTAAAAATTTTCCCGAGTTTGTTTTTGTGTTTTGCCCTTCTCGGCCACCGTAGTACCACGTAGACTACACCACTGCTTATGGGGAAAGAAGCAACGTTGATGGACCATACTAAACGCCTTATCCATACTATGGGTCTGTAAAATGCTAATGTATGCCAAGCACATACGGTGTGCTTAATAAATTATTTATTTATGTCTTAGTTATAATGCCAACTGTTCTTATTTTTATGCCCACCGTTATCATCACAGAGTCCACAAGCAGCGCAGGTTGCAATCAACGATGGGTCACAATCAATCACATCGGACCGTCGAATTCTGCGACCCCACTGTACATGCGGGACAAGAAGTCAAACCCCAACCAAATGTTTTCAAGTCATTTGTCGTCCTCATATCTGTATGTGTACACAATTATTCTGCGATCATCAAAGAGTCCACAAGCAGCAGGTCGCAAACCACGATGGGTCACAATCCATGATAGCTGGTGTGTTATCCAAAAAGAGGCATTGCTGTCAATTACCTACCTACCTCATTTTGTAAACAAGGATGACGTTGGACGTGTCTTATTGGTTCCAATTTGAATTCCGTAACTTAAATAGATTGACAACCGTTATCAGAAAGTTAACGTAGGCCGACAATTTTTGTGCAGCAGTTTCAAGAGTGCATTATTTGTAGAATATAGGCTATATTATGGAGAAACAAATGTTTGAGGAGTTGAGGGAGTTTCTCATCAATGGAGAGTTTCCCAATGAAACTGACAAAAAACAGCGCTGGACAATTCGGCGAAGAGCCTTGAACTACTTGATCGATGGTATTCTTCATGTTTAACCTGTTTTTCTTTTATTCCTAGTCTGTCTTACATAGTTTTGATAGGGCAATATGTAAAGCGTCTTAGAGTACCATATTAAGCGCTATATAAATTTCATTTATTATTATTATTATGCTCATACCAGATATTTTATATATTTTATCAATAAATAATTTATCAATAAATTATGCAGTTATGCATTGCAATTCATGTGAGGCCTGTAGGCCAAATTAAACCAGGCATAAAGGGTTCTCAATAATTGCCATCCTCTTCTAGACGGCAAATTGTTTTATGTCAGACACAGGGGCTCGGACAAGGAGGAAAAGGCGAAAGTGGTCTGTGGGGCATCTGAGGCCGACGCCTTATTTAAAGAATTTTACTGCAGCGACATTGGTGCACACTGCGGCCAAATATGTACCAGGACAGTGATTTCACAAAGGTTCTACTGGCCTGGCATGTCCACCGACATTGATAATTGGGTTAGTTTTTGCATTCATATTTAACAATTTTCTACTTTATTCAGCACAAGAAACTGCAAATCACATGAAAATATCTTCCATGGGTATCAGAATGCACACTGTGTCAGCAAAATCGACATGACCTCAAGCTTGGCACAGAGTATAAACCAATAGATAGATAGATAGATAGATCCTTTAATAATCCTTTACAGGAAATTACAGTGTCACAACAGCGTATGGACGGACAGACATAACAAATAATAATAATAATAATTCATTTTATTTGAGGGCGCCTTTCAAAGCACCCAAGGTCACCTTACAGGGCAGTTTAAAAACAGAAAACAATCAACAATCATAAAAAACACAAGAACAAGATACATTGAACAATTTACATAAGTGGGGTGAGATGGGTTAGATGGAATATGTCAGTTTAAAAAGATGTGTTTAGAGACGAGACTTAAAAGTGGAAAGAGTGTCGGAATTACGGATGTCAGGTGGGAGGGTGTTCCAGAGGTGGGGGGCAGATCTGCTGAAGGCTCTGGACCCCATGGTAACCAGGCGTGCGGGAGGCACAGTGAATTGAATGGAAGAGGAGGACCGGAGAGTGCGGGTGGGTGTGTTGGTGTGTAGGAGTTCACAGATGTATGGAGGGGTGAGGTTGTGGAGGGCCTTGAAGGTGAGGAGCAGAATCTTGAAGTGGATGCAGGTTTTGACCGGGAGCCAGTGAAGCTGCTGAAGGACAGGGGTGATGTGATTAATGGAGGGGGTTCTGGTGATGATGCGGGCGGCAGAGTTCTGGACCAGTTGGAGTTTGCGGATGGACTTGAGGGGGAGACCGAAGAGGAGGGAGTTACAATAATCGATGCGGGAAGTGACCAGGGTGTGAACAAGGATGGCTGTGCTATGGGGTGTGAGGGATGGGCGGAGGCGGTTGATATTGCGTAGATGGTAGTAGGCAGACCTGGTGATGTTATTGATGTGTGTTATTGACAAACACACATTCCCTCATATAGCTAAAATACTTAAACAATAAATGCAATAATTGTTACGTATTTTAAGAACATAAGCTGCCCCCACATAGCCTCTAGGAAGCAGATTCAAACACACAAGCTGTATTACCCTCACATAGCCACTAGGACTGAACATATATGCCGTAAATACTGTACATAGCCACAAGGGAAGCAGGACCTTACTGAAGGCTGCAATAGCTACTCCATCCACAGAAGGCAGCACCTTTAGACAGGTGAGGAAGCTGAGGCTAATACGTCACATAGGCCACGCCTACTAGGTATTTAAACAGGTACGGAAGCAAACAAGGGCAGAAACTTCCGGTAGTCCAGACTTGCGGGTTAGAGGTATTGGCCAGCTGGTAGTCACTCGCACGTGTTCAATACAATTCCCCTCCTTTTGCTTCGTAGTTACCATACCGAAATACTTTGACATATAAAGTGAGTTAAAAGCGATCCGGATTGGACTACCTTCTTCGAAGAACGCAGCATAATAAATACTACAAAGTGCAAAGTTATTTTTGTGCATTTGCACATAGGTGCAATTTGTCTCTGACTGAAGGTGCTGTTCTTGATCACCTTCAGGGTGTGGAGTGGGTGAGTGGGGTTAGACATTATTGAGGCCAGTTTGTTGAGGATTCTGGCCTCTGCCACCTGCTGGACCTTTTGCTGCTCAGCCCGACCACTGAGCAGGCCTTCCTGATCAGCTTGTCCAGTCTGTTTTTGTCCGCTGTGCAGGCGCCTTCTCCCCAACATGCCACAGCGAAAAACAGAGCACTGGCCACCACTGAGTGGTAGAGCAACCCGGTCTCACGAAAAGTCGTGACACTGTCACGTTATTTAATCTATTGAAACGTGTTCAGGATCACGTATTTTCAAAATGTTCGTGTTTTAAAGCACAAATTTCAAACCCATGTATTTCAATTGGAAGTATTTGTCGTGTCACCAGCACGACTTCCAAACTAAGGTTCTGTGCAGGAGCGTTCTCCCTAATGTCCCTTAAGGAGCTCCGTACAGTACATTTATTGTTAAAAATTGTGAACAATATGACAGCTTTAGGCCACCCGTTTCTACTTTCACCTTTGATTCTGAGAAATTGTGACAATTCACGGATATAGGCTATTAAATGCAGGTGCGCTGCTCAGGCAAACCGCAAAAGAAAAAAGGGTAGCTGCTTAATCTTAATCTGAATTGTATGTCTTGATGTTGATCTAGCCATAGATCTATTGTCTTGTTTTTGGCTATGTGAATGGAAGTCCGCGTCGATGCCTCGCAAGTCCAGTGTCGCGAGCGGACGTGACATCTAGAAGTCATACCGTATAATAATGGGTTATCATTAATATTGATGCGTAGGGGTTGATTATAACTCTTGTTTATTGTTTATACCACAGTCTGGGGAAATACTCGTATTCTGATTGGCTGCAGGGTGTGTATTATCTCCTGATATAGGCTACAGACACCTGCTAAGTAGTTCCAGTCAGTGTTTAGATTCTCTGTCCGAGCGTTTTTACTTTTATTTTATCATTATCATAAATTAGCCTAATCTGAGGAGAAATCTATGCCATAAACAGAAATATTATGGGTCTTTATTACACGGGTCTTCTCAATGCCGTGGAACGCTCCGTTCACTTGCATGGGTCCGGGGATATCTCGGGATTGGTTTCTTTATTAATCGAATGGGAAATGCAATAGGTCTATTTTAGGACCGAATCACCGTTGAACTTGTTTCTAATAACATTTCTAGCGAGAAATATACTTTTTACTTGCATAATCTTTAGTCAGTGATTACGTCTGATCTTTAGTTTTATAGTTATTAGGAAGATTTTATCGGCTCGCTCGCATGTTTCAATGACGTCAGGTTGCTAAGGACGCTGCTTTCGCTAAACTAAGCACACACACACACACACACACACACACACACACACACACACACACACACACACACACACACACACACACACACACACACACACAATGCATTTCGCTGCAGATATTCCCTCAATTATTATTACTTTCAAAACGTTGGCCAAGGTGGAATATCCTTTTTATTTGGGCTGCTTCTAGGACATTTTGGGTGGATTTTGAACGGTATGTGGGCGGGACGTTTTTTGCAGGACCTGGCAACCCTGCGCTGTTGCCCGGGGTGCTGAAATGCTCCGGAACAGATCTGGATCCACTATGGCCAAAAGACTTGTATGCCCCCCCCCCCCCCCCTTAAATAAATTCTATGGCAGAATAAAGAATAAATTCATACATTAACATTCAACTTGAACATGTGTTTTTACAGTATAGCGTGGTGGAAGGCTGACGTATGTTGCCCAACCCGGAAGTGAGCGTCGCCCTGGTTTCCCTTGACAAAAAGCCAACGGGTTTTTCCATTGGATTTTGGATTATTGCAGAAAAATTAGCATCTTTGAAGCACCTCCTCAAAAACTGAAAATAAATAAATAAATAAAAAGATCTGTGCTCCAAAGAACGAAATGTAAACCAATGCATTCTGAATAATAATAATAATAATAATAATAATACATTTAATTTAGAGGCGCCTTTCAAGACACCCAAGGTCACTTTACAGAGCATATAGTCATCATTCAAAACTATGTAAAACAGACTAGGAATAAAAGAAAAACAGAGGTTAAACATGAAGAAGAATAATTAATAACACTCAAAGACGCCTACAGTGAAGGGGGGACCTCACTAACCACCACCAATGAGTAGCACCCACTTGGGTGATGAATGGGAGTGTTTCTCCGATTTTTCCATGCTACACAGAACGAAATGTAAACCCATGCAAATAAAGACTTCATGTTCATAATCATTTAAATATCATTAATCTCCTGAGTGTGTCGAGTGGTATTCTATTTTTTTCAACGGGGCTGCATCCAGTCACTTGACCGTCATGGTTGCTATGGTGTTTGCTATCGACCGCCCCCTCTAATCCTTACATGGTTCTAAAAACCACGCGGCAAAGGAGCTGCCGTCCATTGTGTTGTTTTTGTCGTAAACTAGGGTCAGATGGTTAAAAAATAGACAGATATTCCAAGGTATCCTTAAAAGGCAGCTTGGATGTTTTTATTTTGTGCAGTTTAGACTTCTTCTATAACCTATTTTTGAAAGCAAAACACCAAGCTCATTGATTTAACGAGGCAGGGTTATTTGAAACAATTTATTGAATAAATATTTATGAGAGGTCATTCCTTCTCCTGAGTTTGCTTCCTACTTATGTCTAGTGTACACCCCTACTGTCAACAAGCATCACCCCCCCCCCCCCCCCCCTCCCCATATGGATTTGGAGAATTGCTGCCACGTCCCGGTGGTGGAGGTATCATATATATGAAAGAGGGCATTCAATTATACTACAATGATCAATTAGGAGGCCGAAGCCCTAAAGGAAGTGATGCAATAGGTGACTGAGTCGACAACATTTAAGTAAGCCTTGGGGTCTCTTATATATCAAAGGGGGTCTCAAAGGACGCATATACGCTTCAACCTGTGGCTTACAGGAAATGACTCAGCAAGTGCTCCATCTTGTTGCACCCACCCAGCGGCTCGCTTGCAAGATTTAGGCCTGAAGTTCTTCCCAGACCTACACCGTAGCCATCCAACCTGCATATCGGAGAATCAGGCCTCTCTGTAATAATGACAAAAAGTTATGAGAGGAATACACATAAACTTTTGTTGTCTCATAAGCGGCGTGGTGTCGGCTGCTTTTGACCTTTTGACCCCAGACTTCTGAGGGAATAGCTGAATCAATTCATTAGTCAATCAGAAGTATGTAAATATCTTCCCGGTGTCGTAAGAGGGCGAACAAGGTGTCCTTCAACATCTACGCTTCCAGGCGATTGCAATGGTGCCACATGAGCATATTCAAACATGTTTAATGGTAGTAATTAGCTGTCGAAATTGGAGGCCTTAATCAATAATGAGCAGCTATTGATTTACTTTCCGATAGAAATTTGTGACAAATGACATATTATTTAGCATCTACACGTTGAGCTGAGTCCAATGACACCAAGCATGACACTCTAGCAAATGTATTTTACATGGTACATATGGTCTAGGACATGATCTCGGTGTGGCAAGAGGGCAAGCTTGATCTCATTGGACTCAGCTTAACGTGTAGATGCTAAATAACATGTAATTTGTCAAGAATCTCCATCGGGAAGCAAATCTATAGCTGGTCATTATTGATAAAGGCCCCCAAAATCGACAGCTAATTACTACCCCGAAACATATTCAAATATGATCATGTGTGACACTGTTGCAATCGCCTCGAAACGTAGATGTCAAAGGACACCTTGTTTTCCCCCTTACGCCTCCGGGAAGATATTTTCATACTTCTAATGGATTGATTCATATTTTAAGGTTCTGGGAGTGAGACTTTAGGCGGCTGCAGCAGAAGTGTTGAGACGAAAGATGATATCAAGACATTTATAGAATATTCCGATTCACATTATGATTCTTCGTCATAACTATCCGACCAAACATCCTTCACATTCACCGAGCGAAGATTATGAAAGTCCAGGCCCCCCTCCATCTCGTTGCACCTGCACCCAGCGGCTCGCTTGTATGATTTTGGCCTGAAGTTCTTCCCAGACCTACACCCTAGCCATCCAACATGCATATCTTAGAATCAGGCCTCTCTTTAATAGTGACAAAAAGTTATGAGAGAAATACACATGAACTTTTTGTCACCTCATAAGCGGCGTGGTGCCGGCTCCTTTTGACCTTTTGACCCCAGACTTCAAAAACGTGGCCACAGGCCAGCTGTGTCTACACACCTTAAGCCACAAATGTACACATCCATCCCACAAAAAATGGGGACTAGAAACTAACCTCTGTCTTATGTACATTTACTGTACTGTTGGAGGTCACGCCCCTTTTCCGGCCTTTTCGAGAGAGCTAGGGATACTGAAATGTTTACACACATTTCCCGGGGCCCAGAGAACGACATATCCGAGATTTGGAGTTGTAGCCCTTAGAGAAAAAAAGTTTTCCCAAATGGACTGTCATTTGGACAAAGCCCCTCAGAAGTGTTGCCTGCAAGACCTAATGGTCCAGAATGTGGTGGAAAAACAGTTTTTGAGATAGGAAGGTCGTACCGCCCTGAAATTTGAATACCTTATTCTAGGGCCTAACTGGGACCCCTGCACCGAAACTTGGCCCGGTCAGACCCGGAGGGCCCTTCCTGCCCGAAACTTGGCCCAGTCGGAACCCGAATGCAGGAAGGGGGGGCCTGGACTTTCATAATCTTCGCTCAGTGAATGTGAAGGATGTTTGGTCGGATAGTTATGACGAAGAATCATAATGTGAATCGGAATATTCTATAAATAAAAAAAAAGTAAAAGTAATACCACTCGACACACTCAGGAGATTAATGATATTTAAATGATTATGAACATGAAGTCTTTATTTGCATGGTTTACATTTCGTTCTGTGTAGCATGGAAAAATCGGAGAAACACTCCCATTCATCACCCAAGTGGGTGCTACTCATTGGTGGTGGTTAGTGAGGTCCCCCCTTCACTGTAGGCGTCTTTGAGTGTTATTAATTATTATTATTCTTCATGTTTAACCTCTGTTTTTCTTTTATTCCTAGTCTGTTTTACATCGTTTTGAATGATGACTATATGCTCTGTAAAGTGACCTTGGGTGTCTTGAAAGGCGCCTCTAAATTAAATGTATTATTATTATTATTATTATTCAGAATGCATTGGTTTACATTTCGTTCTTTGGAGCACAGATATTTTTTATTTATTTTCAGTTTTTGAGGAGGTGCTTCAAAGATGCTAATTTTTCTGCAATAATCCAAAATCCAATGGAAAAACCCGTTGGCTTTTTGTCAAGGGAAACCAGGGCGACGCTCACTTCCGGGTTGGGCAACATACGTCAGCCCTCCACCACGCTATACTGTAAAAACACATGTTCAAGTTGAATGATAATGCATGAATTTATTCTTTATTCTGCCATAGAATTTATTTAAGGGGGGGGGGGGGGGGGGGGGGGCGGCATACAAGTCTTTTGGCCATAGTGGATCCAGATCTGTTCCGGAGCATTTCAGCACCCCGGGCAACAGCGCAGGGTTGCCAGGTCCTGCAAAAAACGTCCCGCCCACATACCGTTCAAAATCCACCCAAAATGTCCTAGAAGCAGCCCAAATAAAAAGGATATTCAACCTTGGCCAACGTTTTGAAAGTAATAATAATTGAGGGAATATCTGCAGCGAAATGCATTGTGTGTGTGTGTGTGTGTGTGTGTGTGTGTGTGTGTGTGTGTGTGTGTGTGTGTGTGTGTGTGTGTGTGTGTGTGTGTGTGTGTGTGTGTGTGTGTGTGTGTGTGTGTGCTAGTTTAGCGAAAGCAGCGTCCTTAGCAACCTGACGTCATTGAAACATGCGAGCGAGCCGATAAAATCTTCCTGATAACTATAAAACTAAAGATCATACGTAATCACTGACTAAAGATTATGCAAGTAAAAAGTATATTTCTCGCTAGAAATGTTATTAGAAACAAGTTCAACGGTGATTCGGTCCTAAAATAGGCCTATTGCATTTCCCATTCGATTAATAAAGAAACCAATCCCGAGATATCCCCGGACCTATGCAAGTGAACGGAGCGTTCCACGGCATTGAGAAGACCCGTGTAATAAAGACCCATAATATTTCTGTTTATGGCATAGATTTCTCCTCAGATTAGGCTAATTTATGATAATGATAAAATAAAAGTAAAAACGCTCGATCAAAGGCCCGGCCCGAGGATAGTGATAACCCATTATTATACGGTATGACTTCTAGATGTCACGTCCGCTCGCGACACTGGACTTGCGAGGCATCGACGCGGACTTCCATTCACATAGCCAAAAACAAGACAATAGATCTATGGTTAGATCAAAACATCAAGACATACAATTCTAAAAAGATCAGATAAAGCAGCTACCCTTTTTTCTTTCGCGGTTTGCCTGAGCAGCGCACCTGCATTTAATAGCCTATATCCGTGAATTGTCACAATTTCTCAGAATCAAAGGTGAAAGTAGAAACGGGTGGCCTAAAGCTGTCATATCGTTCACAATTTTTAACAATAAATGTACTGTACGGAGCTCCTTAAGGGACATTAGGGAGAACGCTCCCGCACAGAACCTTAGTTTGGAAGTCGTGCTGGTGACACGACAAATACTTCCAATTGAAATACATGGGTTTGGAATTTGTGCTTGTAAACACGAAAAATTTGAAAATACGTGATCCTGAACACGTTTCAATAGATTAAATAACGTGACAGTGTCACGTCTTTTCGTGAGACCGGGTTGCTTCTGAGCAGAAGGAGGCCTCAGAGACCTCTTTCTCAGCTAAGGGAAGAAAAGGGATGGGGTGGGGGGGGTTATAATATTTAACATTAGTTGGGAAATATATTTTGCATAAGGCAACATCACCACAGTGGCCTGATCTTGCATATTTGCTCTCTGACATCTGCAGTTGTAACAATAGCAATATTGTTGTTTCTGTTCCTATTGACAGATGTACTAATTCACTCTAGACAAAAGCATCTGCTAAATGTCCTAAATGTAAATGCAATGGGAGGGGCGTTTCTGTGTCTTACCAGAGTCCTCAGTGAACACCTTGAACGATACTGCAGCAGATCTCACTAACTCATCAAAAATGTCAGCATCTACATCAACTCCTGAGGAGTCCTTCAGGTCCACATCAGATTCATTTGGCAGGTTGAATTTAGCTGAAACTGAGATCCAAAACACTTACTGTTATTTCCCAACTATTAACCACAGTTGATATAGTAATTTTGTAAAATTCCTGCATCCCTGCAACTAATACTTGGGTGCAGTGCGGCCAATACACGGAAATGGCTTTTTATCTCATTGGACTACCATTGGATTACCAATGCACTACAGCGTGAAGGTGACGATAATGCACTTAAAAGCTGTTTGGCAACAGCACCACAACCACATGCCATTAAGTTTTAACCTATGACATGATGAAATAACTTACGATAAACTGTCGGTACAGTTCTGTTTTAGATATTTAAAACAATCATGAGGTTTATACACTTTGCTGTTAATAATCAAGAACTGACTCATAATGACATGCAATATTAGGTGTGATGTAAAAATTGTCAAGTTAACCTTTTACTTACCTTCTTGAATGAACTGAAAGTAATCATAGCTGTCATCCTTCATTGGTATTCGAACCCATTTCAGGACACCCTTGCACTCCACTTGAACCAGCATTTCTTTCTTAAAAAATAAAATATGATACAACACAAATCTCAGGCCAACAGTTAAACATCCAGACATGTCATATTTGCAATTAGCCTGTATATCAAGTGTCCTGCAAAATTTGGCAAATCCAAATACGTCCATGGTGACCTGAGCCTATCTGACTCCATACTGCTCATTATTAAAACTGCCCATTTTCACTTCCACGAAACCCAGCATAGCCTAATCAAATATATTTATATTTATTTTAAATATCTGACTGATGGTCAGTGGGCAAATTTTCGTTTTGTACTTTAGATTGTATTCGGTGAAAATGAGCATGCATGCATGCAAGTCGAGTTGTCCGTAGCAACATTTTGTATGGGAGAAAACGGGAGGCTAACGTTCATTTTTTTCCCCCTGTTCCCCTGCACATTTTGCATAGCCTATTTCAGCAAATCCCTCAACTACATACTACTCAAATACATACTGCCATTCCTTCTCTCTCTACAATCTCAGAATGCCATTACATTCTTCCTTTATCTTCTTTCGTTGTTGGTATATTACTTGCTGAACTTGATGAATTCGGTGGTTCCGCTTCTTCCGCGGGCCCTTCGTAGGTTCTGAAATAGCGCGAAACCGCTAACGTTGATGGGAACTGTAGTTCTTAATGCTGCGTTCGCAACGTCTTTCTACCAGTAATGCTTTTCCATGTAACGGAGATTAATCGAGATTTAAAACACTTAGACTAATTTAAGAGAGAGAGTGCAAAAGAAATCAAGGGGTCCGGAGCAAGAATTGACAAAAGACTTTATCGTGCAGAAAAACAACAACGACAACAGCCTGAGTGGGTTTGCAAAGTCACTGCTTGAACTTCGGTCCCAGCCTTACTTTATGCACATTCAGGAATTTCTCCACTACAATGGAGGCTCTCCTTGACCCAATGGGGTTTCCGCCTAGTCAATCTTCGTCTCAGCGTGTTATCAACCGTGCCCTGGTCTGAAATCCGCAGGGATTAGCCTTGTTAGCCAAAATGACCCAAGGCTGAAAGGTGGAGGTCAACATCACTTGACCCCGCAGTTCCCAGGACATTTCTGTGCACCTACCATCTGCTCTGAACCCAGACTCAGCAAGCATCATGTGTTTTCCACTATTTAAAATATAAAGCCTATTAATAATCATGGTTTACTATAGAATATACTCACTAATTTCTACCACACAATGTATTTTTGTAGACAATTATGGACATGGTTAGAAGGTCATGTCATAAGTCAGACCAATCCTGTCACTGATGGCTAGCATACATGTTTTCACCATCTCTCAGTGGCTAGAGCTACGTTAAAGTTCACTTAACGTCAGCCAGCTTGCTAGCAATAACGTAACGTGCTAACTTACTCCCGCCGAACACTGCACATTGCTAGCAACTAGTACAGCCTAATAACTTCGCTTTTTAACAAGTCCAACGATATATTCCCGCTTACACAGTAGATTTATTATCAGGGAGTAAACTTTTCACGAACGTTAACGTTATAGTCTAACCTGAGATTATTGAGTCATGCTAAAAGCTTAGCTGTAACCTAGCTATTACCTAACGTTACAATACAAAATAGACAATTACAACTTAAATAAGCACAAGTTATGAAGCAAATATGAATTATGATAAAATAACAGGTGTATGACTAAGTCTTGAATACCCCCAGACAGTCAAATTAAGCACTTACCTTCTACCGTCTTGAGTATTCCCCTTGTGAAAGAAAATGGCGCAGGAGAAAGTTTTTTCGTCTTCATCACGTCCTGTACAACCGTTAAGTGAGGGCGTGGCTTAGACCTGCCTTAACACCAAAAAAGCTTAACACTCTGATTTGACAACGCAAATAAGTCACAGGCAACACTAGCAGTGCTATTTCATAACTGCGTGGTGTTAAAATAACACCAACACTCTATATTCAACACGTCAACATTTTAACACTCATATACACATGTATTTGCTGGGTATCAGCCTGTGGCCCTGCTGAGGTGTTATGGATTACCAGGATGCTTCATTAGCAGCCTTCAGCTCTTTGGCATTGTTCGGTCTCATGTCTTTCATCTTTCTCTTGGCAATTCTCTATGGGGTTCAGGTCAGGCGAGTTTGCTGGCCAATCAAGGACGGTAATCCCATGGTCATTGAACCAGGTTTTTGTATTTTTGGCAGTGTGGGCAGGTGCCAAGTTCTGCTGGAAAATGAAGTCAGCATCCCCATAAAGATGGTCCGCTGAAGAAAGCATGAAGTGCTCTAAATGTACTGGTAGACGGCTGTGTTGACTCTGGTCTCAATTATCATTATTATTTTATTTTTTATTGTTGCCTGTCCGAGGATGTCTGAGTTGTTCTATTTTTTTTTTTTTCCTCCTCATAGCACAGTGGACCAACACCAGCAGATGACATGGCTCCCCAAATCCACACAGACTGTGGAAACTTCACACTGGACTTCAAGCAACTTGCATTCTGTGCCTCTCCAATTTTTCTCCCGACTCTGGGACCTTGGTTTCCAAATGAGATGCAAAATTTGCTCTCATCTGTTGGGAAAAACGGTCTGTCTAGTTACTGGACCAGATGACGGAGAGGTAATAAAGTCTATCGGCACGAGGACCTTGGATTTATTAAGTAAAGTGGCAACGGTTATACAGAGTCATAAAGCGTGAGAGATCGAATATGTCTAAGTCCCTAATCAGCGCTGATGGTTCGTCTGGAGCTTCGCCTCCGTGGAAGGTCTGCTTCAGAAGAAGGTGAAGAGTCCCTGTGTGATGCAGTCTTATGCTGTATCCTCCTCTCGATGAGGTGTGTGCGTTTGAGGTGTGTGCGGTTCTGTGTGTTTTGGCTCCCAGGCCCTGAGAGAGCTCCGTAACGGGGAGAGTTCCTCGTGTCTCGGTGTGATAAATTAAAACGGGGGAGTGCCCCCCGAAGTGTCTCGTGTGTGGTAATTTAATGTGGCTCTGAGGCCCTGGTATGGGCAGGTGTATCTCTTGGTTCCTCCTAATGGGGAAGAGCTCTCAAAATGTCTCCTGTGTGATAAATTAATGTGGCTCTCAGGCCCCTAGTATCTGCATGTGTTCCTTCTAGTGGGGGAGAGCTTCGAGGTGTCTCCTGTGTGATAAATTAATACGGCTCTCCCGTTCTGGAGATGATACTGGTGCATTGTCTGAGTGTCCACCATCTGCCTGCCTGGGAGATGGGGCCTTCAGCTCCGGCCTTGACCTGACTATATATTATCATGTTTGTGTTATGTGTTCGTTGGGTTTAGAGCAAGAGTCGACTATATATTAATGTGCCTGCCATGTGATGTGCTCATCAGGTTATTTTTCCCAACACATCCGAAAAGAGGACTTTGGACCAGTGAGCAACAGACCAGTTATTTTTTTCTATAGCCCAGGTAAGACGCTTCTGACGTTGTTTTTTGTTCAGGAGCGGCTTGACAAGAGGAATACGACGTTTAAAGCCCATTTCACAGATTTGTCTGTGTGTGGTGGCACATGATGCACTCACCCCAGCCTCAGTCCAGTCCTTGTGAAGCTCTCCAACACTTTTGAAAGGCCTTTTGCGCACAATCCTCTCCAGGCTGCGGTCATCCCTGCTGCTTGTGCACCTTTTTCTTCCTCACTTTTCCCTTCCACTTAACTTTCTATCAATGTGCTTTGATACAGCACTTTGCGAAAATCCAACTTCTTTTGCAATTACCTTCTGAGGCTTTCCCTCCTTTTGGAGGCTGTCAATGATAGTCTGCACAACTGTCAGGTCAGCAGTCTTCCCCATGATTGTGAATCCTACTGAAGCAGGCTGAGAGACCATTTAAAGGCTCTGGAACCCTTTCCAGGTGTTTTGGATTAATTAGCTGATTAGAATGTGACACTTTGAATTTGGGGTTTTTTCATAAATTGTAAGCAATAATCTTAAAAATTATAACAAATAAAGGATTGGAATATCTCTCTTTGCATGTAATGAGTCTACATAATGTATTAGTTTGGCCTTTTAAGTTGAATTACTGAAATAAATGAACTTTTACACGATATTCTAATTTTCTGAGTATGACCTGTATATAGAACACTAGATGTCTCGAACGTCCGCACTGGTGGCCATCTTACCACAGTCAGCTGCTCACCCATAACATTGTGTTGGTAGTTGTACACTTTTTAAATAACCATAACTTGCTACATTTTTATAAACGCCAGAGATGTAGTTATGACACATTGTATTTGTTAATGACACTGCTTACTTGTGAATAATTATGAAAGAATTATGTTTTAAAATAGGTACACGATTATAACCACGTTTGTAAGAAACCAAACTGTAAATCGGTTGATAATTGAGCAAGTTATGGTTCTCTTTCTTCTCCCTCTCTCTCTCTCCTATATATTAATAGCCTAATAATATATTATTATCTGGGGCTCATTAATATAGGCTAATATTAAGCACAGAGGAACCATTTGTATTGCAGTCCCTCTATTATATACTGGGCAGTGTTTGTAACTGACATTAGTTAACTGATTATTTTCTTGTGTGTATGTCTGCCTTTTATCATTATAACTATGTACTGTGTATACCAGCCAATGTTGACAAGAGACATGCTGAGCAGATTCATGCAATAACCCATTTAATTAAGTTAATGTTTCTTTTCTTTTCTTTCCGGTTTAAACACTGTACATCAGGGGTCCCCAAACTATGGCCCGCGGGCCGTATACGGCCCGCGGCGCCCCTTTGGCCGGCCCTTTTTTTTTTATTTTTATTTTTTATTTTAGTTGACGCTGTTCATTCATTCCGTCACCTGAGATTAGAACTCGAGGCCGTCAGTAGGGTATGTATGTGTGACCGTGAGCCAAAGAGTGGAGCTGTCAATCTGATCGCCAGCACCTCTATCACGCTTTAAAAGCAACGTTATCTAACGTTCTAATCAGGGCCGGCGCTCGGCATAGGCGAGCTAGGCGACCGCCCCTAGGGCGACAAATGCGTTGGGGGCGCCCTCTGGTGGCGCCCTTAATTAAAAAATATATAAATTATAATATACGACGCGAACGGAGAAGCGAGGAGGCGCGGGAGTATAATTGCCAGGGCGGCCCGAAACCGTCAGCGGGGCGGCCCGAAACCGTCAGCGGGGCGGCCCGAAACCGTCAGCGGGGCGGCCCGAAACCGTCAGCGTAGAACCCCCCCCGCTCGGAAGACCTGTCCAGGGCGCAAGTTGATTTCGAGTCGCTTAGGGCGCCGAAACGGCCAGCGCCGGCTCTGGTTCTAATGGTTGACATCTGTTACATTTGCATCTTGTTTTTTTAACACTAAAATATATTTTTTATTAACCATTTATATTTTATATAATTTTATATGTGTCTGTTTTATTTATATAACGTATGTTCATGACCGAATTTCCGCTACCTGACAAGCTGATGGAAGTCATGCGCAGAGAATATCAGGCTGCAGTTGAACAGCAGTGTAATGGCGTGCAGTAAAGTGAGGAAAATTGACAGAGAGTGTCGGGTTTTTAAAGAACAATGGACCAAGGATTATTTTTTTGTTCCATGGAAAGACCGTGCCATTTGTATTATATGTAAAGAAAATGTGGCCATGTTTAAAGAATACAACCTTCGCCGCCATCACGAAACCCGCCACAAAGAGTATGCTAGCTTGAGCGGGCTGGCGAGAGATGATAAGGTTCGACGTCTGAAAGGCGGGCTAGCTGCTCAACAGGATGCCTTCCTTCGTCAATCCCGGGTCAACTTGGCTGCTGTCCGAGCTAGCTACAAAGTAGCTAACCTACTGGCTACTCACGGCAAGCCGTTCACAGACGGCGAATTCGGGAAGGCAATGATGCTGGCTGTGGTCGAGGAGGTGTGTCCCGAGAAGACGGAGGCCTTCAGTGGGGTGAGTCTCTCAGCACAAACGATGACGAGGCGAATTGAAGAGATGGGGGGAAACGTGTTTGACCAACTGAGAGAGAAAGCCGCAGAATTCAAGTTTTTTGCTTTAGCCATGGATGAAAGTAATGACGTACAGGACACGGCACAGCTGTTGATTTTTATTCGTGGGGTCAACACAAGTTTTGAAGTGTCAGAGGAGCTGGCATCACTGAGAAGCCTAAAAGGCACAACAACTGGAGAAGACCGTTTTGACGAAGTGTGCAAAACAATGGGCGAACTTGGTCTGCAATGGGCTAATTTTGCCAGTGTCACTACAGATGGTGCGCCTTGCATGGTCGGATCAACGAGGGGTCTAGTAGGGCGCTTGAACCGCGAGTTCGAGGAACGAGGTCTCGCCCCACCGATTCAAGTCCACTGCCTGATTCACCAGCAAGCGCTGTGCTGCAAAGTTTTGAAGTGGGCGTCTGTAATGAAGGTGGTTGTGCACTGTGTCAACTACATCCGAAAAAATGGGCTGAAACACAGGCTCTCTCTCTCTCTCTCTCTCTCTCTCTCTCTCTCTCTCTCTCTCTCTCTCTCTCTCTCTCTCTCTCTCTCTCTCTCTCTCTCTCTCTCTCTCTCTCTCTCTCTCTCTCTCTCTCTCTCTCTCTCTCTCTCTCTCTCTCTCTCTCTCTCTCTCTCTCTCTGCACTGCCCCTCATCTCAATCTCCTATTTCAAAGGGTTATAAATCACTTTTTTTATGTGTGCCTCACTCTTCTATTTCTTATATGTCACCCAATTATATGAGCACCCAATCACCTCTACAGCACAATTATCATCCAAGCAGACACCAATTACCTCTGACCTGTTTACTCACATGTAAAGAGAATGAAGACAGAGAGAAGGAAAAAAGGAATGTAGAGTAGGAAATAAAAGGATAGTAAGTTTCCTTACTATCCTTTTATTTCCTACTCTACATTCCTTTTTTCTGTCAATCACCATATTTTTCTAACCTTTCCTTGCTAATTTTACATGGTTGTTAATTGTTATTAGAAAATAAAAGAAATACCTGTGGTATTTCAAATTGAAAAACATGTGAAGTACTCACTTCTTTTGCAAATCACTTGTAATGATGAACTATTTTGTGCTAGAAATTATGGCTATAGCAGGTAGTAGCCTAGTGTACAGCCCACGTGATTGATCCCGGCCCCTCATCACAGTCAGGAACGATAATGTGGCCCCCAGAGAAAAAAGTTTGGGGACCCCTGCTGTACATGAACGAAGAAGACGTTGATTGGCCCTGCAGCCTGCTGATTTTCCCATCCAAACCCCCTTACCCCATCTTTCTCGCTACCCCCCTACCCCATCTCTTCTCCTGGTTTTCGATTGTCTCTTTTTTGAGACCGCTCAGATAAAACGACCATCCTATCCTCTACCTGTCTCTTCCTAATTTCTCTCTACCTACATTTACCGCTATCATGATTGGTTTCTTTTGAAAATACCAGAATGCATGTACCCCAGAAAAACCTGTACCCCTGACCAACAAACTCTTTGACCAAAAACAAAAAACTAAAAGTACAAAACAAACTCTTGGAGAAAAGATCTTTCCTGCTCTACCTGTTGTCACTCCCTTCTTTCACGCTCCCTGTATT
This sequence comes from Gadus macrocephalus, assembly GCF_031168955.1. Lineage (NCBI taxonomy): Eukaryota > Metazoa > Chordata > Actinopteri > Gadiformes > Gadidae > Gadus > Gadus macrocephalus. The sequence continues at coordinate 2,289,643 of NC_082386.1, forward strand.
GCACGCTAAAGAGATGCCAAAGAAAATCAAAAGATCCCAAGCGGCTAAAGTAAGGTGGAGTAAGTCTGTTGAGTTTCCGCTCAAAACACAAGCTGAACATGTAGAAAATTGTGATCCTGACAGAAACAGAGAAGTACAATTTCCTGACCATTCTCATGCTAATGTGACATGTGTGTTAGCCTCCCAGAGTCAGAGCCATCATAGATATATTGATTCTAAAAACAGTCTCAGTGCACCTGTAACTCTGTGACATTTCTAGCTTTCCTGCACGAGATACATCACCTGCAAAGCACAGACCTTGATCAGATTTTGGATCGCTGCAATGTATGCCCTTACTCTGGGACAGTTATGTGTTGATGGAACAATGGTGGATGGACACTTGAATATAGAGGAACTCCCTGAGATTGTTTTTGGCCAAAGACAGCAGCATGTGCTGCAGGGATGGAAATTAACACCCGCCACCCGCGGGTGGATTTGTATGGTGGCGGGTGTTAATTTCCATCCCATGTCACTTCACCCGCCACTGTGTCTGGGAATACTTTCCAGTAAGGTCGGATCAAATTTGCATATTTAATACATTCGTTATACGGCGCTGCGCAGTTCCACAACCATAACTGTCAACATCCGGCCCCCTTCTTCTTCTACGCCTCTTTTGCTGAACTGCGACTGTCCGGCATCCGGGATAATATACCAGTAACAGGGCTCTCAAGTCTCACGCATTCGGCGTTTGACACACGCAATTCAACCCATGCACACGCTCACACGCCACACTTCGTATTTCTCACGCAGAGAAATGACCAGGATAGCGCTCACCAATTTGGGCCGCTATTTAACAGTGTTACAGGTAGGCATCAAATTGGTTTCCCGTACGTAGGGTAACCAGACGTCCTCTTTTGCCCGGACATGCCCTCTTTTTCAGACACTTTTAAAAAATGTGTGGCGGAATTTAAAAATCGTCTGGGATTTTATTAAAGCCTCATACATGTTCACATTGAATTTGCGTTGCGTTTCTCCGGGTCGTACACAAACTAGTTAGGCTACGCCCTCCCCTACTCAGTTCTGTTCGCTTTGCATTGGTGGAAGTGAGTAGGGGGCAGTTGAGGCAGTGTTTTTTCTGAATATTAGTGTTAAGGGCCAATAATGCTTACTATCATACGTTAGTTACCATGTCTGTGTGGACACATTTGTATTCAGGCACTAATTAGATTGACTTATGATGGTGTAGCCATGCATGTTGTTTTATTGTTAATATGTCAATTTGTTGTTTATTGAAAATACTTTGTATAGATGCATTATCCCTAAACTTGTCAGATACCTGTTTAATGTTTATCATATGCGGTAAGAGTGTAACATTTTCAACTCAGTTCCTTGGTAGCACCTACTTACAGTAAGAATCACTTCTGATGGAAAAAATTATGTGTATGAAAATCAATTTTCTTATCTATTGTTACTATTATATTGTTTAAAATGTACGCATACATTAAAAAAATATATAGCGCATAAAAAGCGGCTGGTAAAAAAGATGAGCCAAAAATGGGCCAAAAAGTTAATTTCCATCTCTGATGTGCTGACAAAGTGTAATTCAATGTATGGAACGTTTGTATCTTCTCCTGACGTAGGCGAATACCTCAACCTTGCAGCGAGACTATAGTGCTTGACCTCTGATGTTAACTCCGCTCTGCTGGTAATGACCTCTCAGTGCATCACTGTTTTCCGAGACCGGCATGGAAGGTATGGCTATTTTGACCCATACACTAGACGACCTGATGGACTTCCCTCTGGCCCAGATGTCCCCGGCACAGCTGTCATGTTGACTTTCACACATTTAAATCAGAGCTGCCAAGCGTCACGCTTTGAGTGTGACAGTCACGCAATTTGACCCATTCTCAGACCAAACGCCACACTTGACATTTCTCACGCTTATTTCCCCATTCAATACTCTATATATTTTTTTTTCATGATAATAAACTTTGGTCCTCGCGGCTTGCTGTAGTTCGAGTAACTCTGATTGACTGACCAAGATAACCAATCCCAGACCAATCCATCAGTCATTTGTGCCTAAATCTAACCAACCACCGAAGGCACCACGCAATATAAACCAATCAGATGCAACGTAAGGCGGGTCTTGGCATCTCTAACTATCTTTCACACACAACAGCGCCGACATTTAAAACCCACTCGACGTTCTCCTGCTTGCAAGAAGACGGACGGTAGGTAACTACCCAATTTTGTTCACTGTTGATTCGCTGTTTCTCCTTGAGTTTCCTAGTTAATATGTACTATTTTAAGGCTGCTATAAGTCTATCTTTGTCCTGTATTTGTTGCAGAGCTGTGTGGGTTCCCTAAAGAGCTAAACTCAACAGGCTCCTTGAAGCAGGAGACATTACACCGCAGCAAGTGCAGAGATTCCAGCAGGCAGCGGTGGCGTTTCTGGAAAGGGCTGTGGAGTATGCCATCAAGAAACTCCCCATGAAAGAGCCTCTGATAAAACATGCCATGTTTCTGGATGTCCAGCAGAGAGCAGAGTGTGGAGTGGAAGATGCCTTCTACTTTGTCGACAGGTTCGTTGGGGTATCAAGTAAAGTACATTTTATCTATAGTGACAAATCCTAACACAAGTTATCTCAATATGCTTCACATTTTCTTGTTTGATGACCACATCTGAAAAACAACCCCTGTTTCAGTTACACTACTTTACCAGATCAGTGCACATTGTGTTCTTTTTAGGTTTCCTGAACTTCTCCCATACAATGGACCTGAGGAGCGTGACAAACTGAATGAGGAGTTTCTGGACTACCAGTCCATGGATATGGCCATGCCCGAAGACTCAGCAATATTTGACTTTGAGAGCTTTTGGGGGAACATGGCATCAATGAAGAATAAGGTAAGAATTATTCTGTACTCATGGGAATACCCATTGACATAATCAACTTAATACTACAGAAAAATACTTGAGACTAATTAGGCTTCCTATGTACATTTTTCAAAGGTGACCAGTATGAGCAGATTTGGCAGGCTGTCTCGGATTGCCAAGTTGGTTTTGGTACTTTCTCATTCAAATGCTGATGCAGAACGAGTTTTCTCTGTGGTTGGACTAAACAAAACCAAAACACACAACAGTTTGGCTCTTGAGGGAACTCTATCATCCATCATGACGGTGAAGATGGCGAGCATTGAGCCATAGTGTTTTAAGTGGGAGCCCCCTGCCTCTGTCATCAAGGCATCAAAATCTGCAACAAATGCATACAACACGAGACATGTCCCCAGCTAAATCGTTGGTTGAAATTAAATACAAAAAATAAATGTATTTTGTCAAAATTCTTGTTACAATTTTCATTTCTAATTTCTGGTTAATTAAAACTAGCATTAGGAGGCAACAGTGCAGGGAGAGCAGCTGGCATGGAGGTGAGGACATCAGTCTTAAGGTATAAATCGACGTTAAAACAGGCCAAATCAATGTTAAAAAAGATCAAATCCTTTTCGCCGAACGCATCGTGATGCTAAAGTCTCACTCTTGTCATTTTCTGAAACTTGGCAGCCCTGAAATGACCTGGTAACAAAGTTGGGTAACCCTCCATAATAAACCATTTATGAAGCATTTGTTCATAGTTTGTTCATCATTTACAAATTGTTATCCCAACATTTACAAACCTTACTAATGTATTTGTAAATGAGTAGTAATGTATTTATGAACCTGTTTTCTAATGATCTATAAGAGTTTTTTATAAGGACATTAGTTAGGGATTTATAAATGAGTATTAATGTATTTACAAACATGTATTAATGTATTTACAAACATGTTTCAAATGATTTTCTAATGATCTATAGGCCTAATATCATATATAAGGACATTAGTAAGCTATTTTTAAATGTGTATAGATATATTTATGAACATGTTTCAAATGATTTTCTAACGATCTAAAAGATCATTTATAAGGACATTAGCAAGCTATTTGTAATGTTTGTATCATGTTTGTATGAAAAATTTTCAAACCATTTTCTAATTATTTATAAGATCATTAATAAGGTATATAATAATGGTCTGCTCACATTTTACAAATTATTAAGCAAGCAGGTTTCAATGAGTTAGTAATGATTCATAATATCCTTTATAAGGCATGTGATGATGGTCTGCTCACCATTTATGGGTCATCATGAATAACCTTTATTTAAAAAAATCCAGTCTGACACCGCTAAAAGTTAGCGGTTTCACAATAACTCTCAAAATGTTGCAGTTTTCGGCTAACGCTTAGCTCAAAACCCTGTAGAAACCCATAGTAGCTAGCTAGTCTCGCTGCTAATAAGTAACGTTAGCGTGCCCACAAAGGCAAAATTATGTTTGCCTCTCTGTTGTTATGTGCATTACGTTAACTGCATTACCCCGAATGCAGTAGGCATACTGGCAATAGACTGTGATATACATGTAAGTCGCAGAGTAAAAGTTATAGTAAATCCCACGATGACCGTGTCAGCCTTTTATTGTAGAGTGCACTACACGGTATAACAGCCTTCAGTCTCTTTCACTGTCGTTTTATTTAAGGTCAGCCATTCTAAATAGGTTTTAAAATACATGAAATACATTCCCTATTTAACGGATTGAGAGCAACCAGCATTACTCCGTAGCAAATTACTTTAGATGTCAAGAATGGAATTTAGAATCTAAAGCGTTACCAATTCATCAATGGCAATAACACACAACAAAACAACAAGGAAATACAGTGAAATATTTAATTGTATATTTTAGAAATGTCATACAGGAGCCGACCAAGTACCCCATGTCTGTGCTTTTTCCCCAGCCATTCACTCCACTCAATTACATTGAGGTGCTCAGAGAGCAAACTCTCCGTTCTATTTCCACGTAGCCTCCATATCTGCTCCTTGTAGGTGTGCCATGCCCTCTCTATGTTCTGTGTATGGGCACCAGTACGTGGATCCACGTACCACTGTTGTAGCATTAATAATAACAACTTATCTAATTCACTTCAACTAGCTAAAAGCAAGAGGAATCGGGGAGTCCAGGTCAAGTATAGATGGAAAGTTTATTGCCACCCGCAAACGAGAGACAACAAAGCTGAATGGTATCCTCGAATACACACTACTGAATGAATCCCGGACAGCTCCTTATATCCCCGATTCTTACACCATACAAAGTTGGACTTTCATCAAATATAGAATTTCCCATCAGTGTCATACTGTGTGGATGTCAGCATACTCCTATGTCTTCTGAATCCCAATGTGACCTTAGAACATATATTATCCTTATACAAACAGAAATGATGCACACGTGTGAATGTAAGCATTGTCTTCAGAGAGTACATCAAAATGGGAGTAGACTGGACTCTCTGACTGATGTGCCACATGGCCCATCAGATGGGAATGAACTGGACTTACTCACTGGTGTCACATGGCACATAACATCTAGGCTAAAGGTGATCAGCTCTTTTCCACCATTAAAGTATATATATGATATGTAGGCCTAATAATAATCATAGTTTAACATAGAATGTAAGGTTAATTTCTACCACATATCCCCCCTTTGAGGCTTGCCCAAGCCTCAATAAAAGAAAACAATAATAACATCTCTATTACTTATATTACCCCATGTCCCCTTTATCTATTAATTAGTCTATGATTATGTGCCGTCGATTGGATGAGAATAGCACCACATCTGGCTACCTAGAAAAAACACCTCTAATCTAAAGCAGGAATCTCAACCTGCATCCAGGGATCGCAACCTGGTGATGAAAAAGATTGCCAAATGTGGTGTATTATGTCCAATACTTTTGACTCCACCAAAGTATTCATAAAAATATTTAAAAAAAAAAAACCTTTCTAAACATAACACCACAATGTTTCCACACTTAGAATACAACCAAATCAAATGTGTACCTAAAATACCTTCATAAAAAACATAAAAATCGTAACAATATGTTTTCAGCATGCATTGAAAATCATCATTCTCCAAAATATGTGACATAATAATAAACTAAAAATTAATAATTTTTAAAAACATGCGTCATGATAATGTACCCAAACATGGACATTTCAGCATTTGAAATCTTGAAATTGTCTGTAGGTTTGCACGGAACTGAATGGCTCAGGTGATCTTCATGTATTGGTGCGCAGGATACAGGTGGGGGGTTTTGGACAAGGTCATAGATGTTGCTCCTGTTGGCTGAAATCAAGCCTTGTAGATCACGAGGGCGGCTCACATGAAGAGGTTACTAGCACATTTCGTGAGCCTCCACCTGGTGTTTGAGATATCACAGTCCAATGTTCGTTCCTCCTTGGCAAGGGCATATTTTCCCAACCGTCCAGTAGGATCGGGTCGGGCCTCTGTTGGATCCTCATTTGCTTTCACAGGTCGAACTGGATCTCCATGTACTCTTGGATGACACCTGGTGCTCCTTGAGCGCTCACTGCTCACAGGCTCTCCATCCGTCCTGAGAAGGGGTTGTTAATTCCAGAGTTTTCTGCCAACTCTAATCTGAGGCACTATAATCCTTCCAGCGCCCTGGCCACCGACCCATCCGGAGCTCTGTTGCTCTGTTGATAAAAGCACAACATGTCGCCCCTATCATCCCACACACCCCTCTTGGTTCTGCCAATGCATAACCAAGACTAGCTTAATTTGATAGATCATTCGGGAGGTGTCATCTAATTGTTCTGATAGTCCTTCTGCTGTATCCATGGTAAATTTGACAAAACATTGCTGATTTTATATAAATTATACAATCAATATTTTTGTGAATGGTTGAACACAAAAACAGAATTCATTCAAACCCCTGCCACTATTGCATCATGTGGCTGTTACTCCTTGCTTGGCGGACGTAGTTTTGTAGGCTCCGGGTGTGTCTGCATCTGGCTCTGGAACTTTGCGTTTCTATTGTAGAAATACAAACTCATGTACAGCAGTTAGTTGTTCAAAAACATATTTTCTTTGATTCTATTTTTAATTGTTCTAATGGAAGTCCCTTATGGGGACCCTTGAAATGTAAGTGAAAGCATGAATCTAACCGATATTACCATCAGCCGCCTGGAAACCACGCCGTTACCAAGTCATGCACTAAACCGAAAAGATTTCATGCGGCAATAGGCCTTTATACCTCAAAGGTCAAATAAAACGCAACATGCTCTGTTCCAAGACCACCACCTCTGCTGCTGGGGCTGCCATATCTGACTCCTGTTCCCCCTCCACCTTTGACCCTCCGGCTCTTCCTATGATGGTTGCAGTTTGTCACTTCATGATCAAGTGAGCCAGTGCTCACAGTGACTGCCAAGTAATCGTGACTGTGCCTGTTTTAGGTTGTCCCGGGCTTCAAGGTGGGATCTTACCCGTCGTTGGCTAACCAGCCTTCCATACTGGCTTAGTGCAGGATGCCGTGCCTGGGATACAATCAATCCCCACCCATAAGGTGGTTTTGACCACAAAGTGGAGGGATGGAGACAGAGTCTTCGATCACAATTGCCCATGCAGCCAAGGCTGTAATGGACACACCAGAGCAGCTACAACAACAACTAAAATTTGACCCTGTGTGTGCGGGGGATATATGATGGGGTGAATCTAAAGGTAATTTATCAGAGTTAAAAATATCATATCATCAAATGTTAATATCCTATAAAAGTGTTGCAGCAGCAGTCGTGGCATTTGAAAGGTAAACCCACTACTTCTGAATGTAAATTGAGACCTAGCATGTAGGATCCCTTCCCAGCAGATGTAGCGTTAATCCACCTATTGTCCTTAACTAAGGAGATGTGAAATAAAACAAAAATCACAATATTAAAACTTGCATTTTTAATATTAGGCGATTCACTTCTGTGTTAACCGTTACTCATAATCATAATTCCCTTTATAATTCTACCCGATTGTCCTATACTCACTATTTAAATTGGGCGATCTAATCTTATTATATTCTACCTATTGTTTGCATGTTTTGTCTGAAGCAAGCTATTGGTACCCCTTTGTGTATTCCATCACACTAAGTAGGAGAGCATTCTCCCCTGCCTCTGTGGCCCTAACACACACACGAGAGCAGGCTCAAACACACACCCTTTTTTATTGTATGGTACTTATTTAATTTTAAATGACATTTGTCATTGTGGATAACATGAATTCATAAATTTGAATAATATTTTATCGTACTCATTTAGTCTAATTTTCAAGCATTGCCAATTATTATTTCTAGATTGTACGACCACTTTTAATAAATGTCTGATATTATCGTAATTCCTTAGGAAACATTTTATTTGTGTTGTTATCTTGGCGCCTAGACCTCGTCAGGTCCAAACACCAAAACAACATCCACCTATCCACTGCGGAGTCCAAGGTTTGGGTAAGCTGAGCTCCTCTTTTGAGGAGTGCAACTGTGTTTACCCTGAATTCTTTTAATAAGAATCCCCAGCGCTGGTAGCCCCCTGGACTTCTGTGGACGAGCGGTGTGCATGTTATTGACAACATTAAACGCAAATTGTTCATTTTATGGAGTCTTGTTACGTATTTTAAGGATCGAAGCTACCCACACATGGACCCAATGAAGCAAGACCAAACATATAAGCCGTAAATACCATACATAGCCACAAGGGGAGCAAGACCTTACTGAAGGCTGCAATAAATACTTTAGCCACAGAAGGCAGCATCACAGACCAGGCGAGAAAATACCGAAGATTATCTCACATCGGCTCCCCCCACTACTTCCGGACCGCGCTGATCAGATCATAACAGCCTACAGACCCACATTGACTTCAGAAACTCCCGGTAGCTCTTGGACAGGGTTAGGTCTATTGATCAGCTAGGAGTCGCTCAGCACGTGTTTAGAATACATCTTCAATCTCTCTTTGCTTCAGAGTATCAGTTTACCATACCGAAAATACTTTATACAAATAAAGTCTCTTTAAAGCTATTCCTTTGGATTCGATCACTTCCCTTGAAGAACTTTGCAATTTGGTGAACCCCGACGTTCTTGGGAAAGTTCCGGACCGAGACTCGAGCCACGCTGCCACCGAGACGCATAACAAGCTCTTCGCAGGCCATTCAAGAATTTGGTAAGCAGAGCCCATTGTCTTAAAGATTGAATCTGCAATATAATTAGTTATAGAAACGTTTAGGTGAAGAGCTTGTTGTGCCTCCGCGTCTGGTCTCGAGGCTCCGTGGTCTTGGCCTCGGATTGAAATTCATAAACAGCCGGTTAGATAAACGGCCTCGGATACGCTAACAGATTGAAATTAAATAACGAACTCACAAAGCAAAGGGCTAGGAGTGTATTTTATATGGTTTCGTAGATAGACATTATCCGATCCCGTCTAGATTCTAATGTTTGTACCGCGTGGGAGAAATGATACCTGTGGTTTTTGTGTTGTGTGAAGAATGTACGGATGTTAAGCCTGTACAAAAGATATTTATAACCGACCAGAAAACGTTTGAACCCTTACGGTGGGGTAAAAAAGGTCAAATATTAACGTTAATCTAGCTTACTTGCATAAAACCGGTGGCGTAGCTTTGTTTGCTATGGAGTTGGAATGGGTTTGATTCCTCCAGGCCCGGTCCATTGAAAAGTTTGTATAGTATATAACGCAGCCGTAGAGGCACACTTGCGCAGTTTTTAACCCATCTGTTTTGAGTGCTTCGCTAACCCGCTGTGGGGACAAACTTGCAGGAATCTCATACTTCTTATAGAGATCCAATCGTTTGGCCAGTGCTACCTAGGTCAAAACTAGTTTGTTTCTACAGCATTTTGGATGTACCACGTGGTGTACGATTTAAAGGGACGGCGCGTATTGGAAACGTGCGTTTCCTTTGTTCATGCCTTCAGTCTTTATAGTCAGAGCCCTCTTTTGAAATAAACGGGGGGCTCAACTACAGTATTACATCCTCTCTCTCTCTCTCTCTCTCTCTCTATAGCCCCCTCTCTCTCTCCCTCCCCCTCTCTCTCTCCCTCCCCCTCTCTCTCCCTCCCCCTCTCTCTCTCTCTCCCTCCCCCTCTCTCTCTCCCTCCCTCTCTCCCCCTCCCCCTCTCTCTCCCCCTCTCCCTCCCCCTCTCCCTCTCCCTCCCTTTCTCTCCCCTCTCTCTCTCTCTCTCTCTCTCTCTCTCTCTCTCTCTCTCTCTCTCTCTCTCTCTCTCTCTCTCTCCCTCCCCCTCTCCCTCTTCCTCCCTTTCTCTCCCCCTCCCTCTCTCTCTCTCTCTCTCTCTCTCATCCACTCACTCACTCACTTTGACACTCACTCACTCACTTTGATACTCACTCACTCACTCACATACTCACTCACTCACTCACTTTTATAATCACTCACTCGCACACTCACTTTTATACTCACTCACTCACTCACTCTCTCTCTCTCTCCTGCAAGTCGGTAGGGGATAATATATACATTTATACATTTAATTTAGAGGCGCCTTTCAAGACACCCAAGGTCAGTCTTTTGTTAAGACTGCATGACCTCTGACCTGGACAATAGCAGATCTCTCTCTCTCCCTCTCCCTCTCGCTCTCTCTCTGTCTCTCTAGAGATATGTTCTCTCTAACTCTCTCCAAGCACACACTTATTGAAGGCAACAAGTGTCATTTTTGACCTGGGTGTTTTGCACAAAGGGACCCCCGGTGTGCTCTGTCTGTCTGTCTGTCTGTCTGTCTGTCTGTCTGTCTGTCTGTCTGTCTGTCTGTCTGTCTGTCTGTCTGTCTGTCTGTCTGTCTGTCTGTCTGTCTGTCTGTCTGTCTGTCTGTCTGTCTGTCTGTCTGTCTGTCTGTCTGTCTGTCTGTCTGTCTGTCTGTCTGTCTGTCTGTCTGTCTGTCTGTCTGTCTGTCTGTCTGTCTGTCTGTCTGTCTGTCTGTCTGTCTGTCTGTCTGTCTGTCTGTCTGTCTGTCTGTCTGTCTGTCTGTCTGTCTGTCTGTCTGTCTGTCTGTCTGTCTGTCTGTCTGTCTGTCTGTCTGTCTGTCTGTCTGTCTGTCTGTCTGTCTGTCTGTCTGTCTGTCTGTCTGTCTGTCTGTCTGTCTGTCTGTCTGTCTGTCTGTCTGTCTGTCTGTCTGTCTGTCTGTCTGTCTGTCTGTCTGTCTGTCTGTCTGTCTGTCTGTCTGTCTGTCTGTCTGTCTGTCTGTCTGTCTGTCTGTCTGTCTGTCTGTCTGTCTGTCTGTCTGTCTGTCTGTCTGTCTGTCTGTCTGTCTGTCTGTCTGTCTGTCTGTCTGTCTGTCTGTCTGTCTGTCTGTCTGTCTGTCTGTCTGTCTGTCTGTCTGTCTGTCTGTCTGTCTGTCTGTCTGTCTGTCTGTCTGTAGAAATATGTTCTCTCTCCATAAATATATTCCCTTAAAAATCCATCTGTTTCAAATGATAACAATGTTTTGGCAGTTACTTATTCAGCCAATGGTGTATAATTGTCACATTTCAATAGCTGGAAGTATTATATTATATATTTCATTCCAATATATGAGGTATTTAGTTTGATTTTGATTTAAATATCAATATCTAGTTCATAACTACAGTTTCCGCACGCTCATTAAGTGCCCTCATCCTCTACGAATCAATAAATCCATAGCAATAAGTTGAAAACCATCAGTAAAGCAATAGTTTCTGGACACATAATATTTTGGCTATAATTTTGTAACTAATAGAATTCAACATCTATGGGAGAACAATATTTATGTATACATGTGATAACATCTGTAAAGCCACTTTATTTGTACAGACATATTACTTTTGGGCAACCAGGAAGGTTGTTCCCAGTTTCAATATGGAATATTGAAAAGTAATTAACGTTGTACAATCTTGTAACTCCCAATTCCTCGCTCTTTCTCTCTGTCTGCCTGCCTGTCTAAAGATAGGCCCTCCCTCACCCCTTAAATTCCTTCCCCATCCTTTAGTCGCTGTCTCCCACCCCCCCTCATAAAGACCCCCCCCCCCCTTCCCCAGAGAATAGAATGAACCCCCACCTTTCCCACAACACCTCTCTATCTCTCTCTCTCTCCGTCGCTATTTTTATTTGTAGTTCTTGATAGTGAATCCAACCTCCCCTCCCTCCGATCCCCCTTCATGGATCTCCTCCTCGTCTCTTCCTCACGCCTGAACCTCCTCGTAAAGACCAACCCCCACCCCTCCCACTACACCTCTCTCTCTCTCTCGCTCTCGCTCTCGTTCTCTCTCTCTTTTTAACAACGATAACTTCTATTTGTAGTTACCCTTATCATCCAAGGATCTCATAGGGCTATCTGTGTACATATAAATGTACACACAACGCAGAAACAGAGTGCATTGAGAACACAAATTGCGGTTAAGTAGTAGCCTTATGTTATAAGGTACCACCGTTTTCAGCCGGACAGATAGAACTCGGAGAAGTTTCTGTAGTCGGCTGATACGCATGCAGTTTGCACCGCAGCCATATTTGTAGTTCTTGGTAGTACCCCTACTCGTTAACACGAGATTATTCCCAATTACATCTCAACATCTCCAAATGTACCACAAGAATATAACTATTATAAGTCCCAACTAGACGACCCCCAGCTTTCCAAGTAGCCGATCTACTGTTTTCCCCTCATCCAGCTCAAGAATCCCCTTAATTGTCTGCCCCACCAGACGAGACCAAATTTGCCTTGCAACAATAGGATCACACAGCCCTGCAACTTAAAGAGGAACACACCTAGGCTGTACCTTCAAACGCTCTCTACCACCTTATTTACATTGCTTAAAGAAGGAAACTAAACCCCTTCCTATTGTCAGTTAAATTGAAGTCTTATCTAATTGTTCATCTGGTAATATGCTAGAACCAAAATGTAAATTTAGTTAAGTGTTTGTATATTTGAGGGTCTGTGTGTCTTGGTGCTGAAATACAGGGAACCAGTCCCTAGTTGATATGATATAAGCAAAACACGCAAATATTTGTGCAGGTTGTAATCAATGTTTATTGATTCACCAACATTAATAGTTTAAACGATCTATAAATGTCTTGCATTTGTACTAAATTTGTTCTCTTTTCTCGTCAGGCCTTTGCAACCCGAGCAGTAATGGATGCCCGACATTCATCATTTTAATCATTAACATTACTACAAATATTCTCTTTTCTAATCAAGGAGTGGCAACACAACGATCAGTTGCCCACGATCATCATTTTACTTCTGTGTATTAAAATCTTAATTCTCTTTTCTCTTTAGGAGGTGGCAAAACAAGCATTATAGTTGCCAAACACTCATCTTTTTACTTCTCTGCATTGATCTTAATTCTCTCTCTCTCCAGGAAATGGCAGTATAAGAACGAATGCCAAACACTGACAGTAATTTTTTTTTTTTTACAGGTTGCTAAGCCCTTCTGTCTATTAAACATGCGTTTTGTGTAGCAAGACAGGTAGAGAACCAGGCTGGTTCAAATAGACATGGGGTTCAACTGCTAGAATAATATGTCTAATTAATAAATGGTGCACATGGTTTTAAACGGTGCCCAAGGAAAGAGTTAGCTCAACTGCTGTAGTCACAATTACAATACGTTTTTTGCGAATATTAAAGGTACATGGGTTAAATTCTACTATAATCAGCTACTACATACAAATAAACTGAATAACACTGCATGTGTGTTCAAAGGTCAACTATTGCTTCCATTGAAGCGATTGCAATAGATATAATATTTAACCACCAATATGCATGCAATATCTTGTATTCAACAATTAGGAAAGCCGGATTCCAGAACCGAAAGAAGTCCTACAAAAGGACACCAACCCAGGGGTCTTACATCAAACCAGATCCCTGTACGACAGTCACACGGTGATCTTAAGATAGGAATAATTATCTAAACTCCGCATCATGAACGGTTAGCCTTTAAAGTTGTCCATAGCGTGCATACCGCTCGTCCACAGAAGTCCGGGGTTATCCAGGCCTGGGGATTCTTATTAGAAGAGTTCTGGGATAACCTCCAATAGAGGAGTCCCCCCCAATAGAGGATCCTGAGGACAAGCGGTAGAAATGCATAGTTCAACAGACCTGACGAGGTCCAAAATACCAAAATAGGAAAGAATAAAATATATATTTCATTACAGACTATGAAAATAACAATATTTTAATTAAACTCTTCACGTAATCTATGATTAATAATTGACAATATTTACAATTAAATAATAAGTAATAATCCATAATTCATCCTAATTTTAATTAACAAAATACGTGTTACGTTTTTTCATTACATGACAAAATACTCGATTATTACAATATATCACAACCAGTTTAATGGTCAACCAAAACGCACAGCCGTACGTAACCCCGACTGTTCCCAACTGACAACGTTCCGGTAACAACAGAAGTATGATGCCTAATATTGAAATGCAGATTTTTAATATTAAGATATTTTGATAATGTTCAAATTTAAGTTTTGTATGTTTGTATTTTCCCATGTGGTCTTGTCACCCTGTTATTCTGCAGGGTCTTTCAAAATCCTTTGAGGTTAGTGGAAATCAGTTCTCACTCTGTTCCTTTGTTATCTTGTGTTGGTTTGGGCCTGTTATCCTTTATCCCCAGAGAAGCGCAGAGGAACGGCCAACCCCATATTTATGACATCTTAAGGAATGATGACTGAGATGACCATATGGTTAACAAAGGCTTTTTGTTTGTTGTGAGGCAGCTGCCCTCAGCAACACTTTTGAAGGTGTAAGAACCCCTGGCCACTCAGCGGACCTTTCTGCGGACCCTTTAGAAAATGAAGGGCTCTGCAGGAAGAAATCCCATCTGAGGTCTCAAATTGTTGAATAATATGCTTATTTTTAGGTCTGTTGATGCATGTTATGATTAATCTTCGTTCGTGCTTTTCTTAAATGGCAAAGCCAGTCTGGGCATGGGGTAGGCGTCAAAGTGCGACTGAGCATTGACCCGGCGGAAGTCGATGCAAAAACGCATGCTGCCGTCCTTCTTTGGCACCATGACCACAGGGCTACTCCAGGCACTACTGGACCGCTCAATCACACCCAGACTCTGCATCACCTGCAGCTCCTCCTGGAGAGCAGGTAGCAGACGCTCCGGGACCCGGTACATCCGCTGCCGGACTGGAGTGAAGTCCTTCAGGCGGATGGGATGTTCTGCCAGGGAAGTTTTCCCGGGCTGTTCACTGAACAGACCATCAGGGATGATGGCCCGTAACTCCCGCTGCTGTTGTGAGGTGAGGTGGGCAAAATCCAGCTCCCCAGCTGGACGGTCAGTTGGGAAGAACTGCTCCGGGGTGTCTTCCTCCTCCCTCACGGCTTGCACCAGCAGCTGCTGAATGGGCGGCCGCTCCCTCTCGTGCCACTCTTTCAGCAGGTTTACATGGAACGCCTGCCGCTGTTTCCTCTTGTCAGTCATTTCCAGCTCGTAGGTTGTGGGCCCCAACTTCCTGCTGATGCAGTAGGGTCCCTGCCATTTGGCCAGCAACTTGTTCTCCTCTGTAGGCAGGAGCAGAAGAACTCTCTGGCCGGGCTGGAAGGTCCGCCGCCTTGCTGACTTGTCATACCAGCGGGTCTGGGTGTCCTGGGCATCCTGAAGGTTGTCCCGGACAAGGCTGGACATCTCCTCCATCTTCTCCCGCATGGCCATGACGTAGGTGAGAATGTCGGTGGTGGTGGACTTTGGTGACTCCCAGGCATCTCTGAGGAGATCAAGAGGCCCTCGGACCTGCCTGCCATACAGGAGTTCGAAAGGCGAGAACCCTGTAGAGGCTTGAGGAACCTCCCGGTAGGCAAACATCAGGTAGGGAAGCCACCGGTCCCAGTCCTTGCCATTAGCAGCCACAAACTTCCTCAGCATCCCCTTCAGTGTCTGGTTGTACCGCTCAACCAGGCCATCGGTCTGGGGGTGGTAGGGAGTGGTCCTAATTCCCTTTATACCTAGCAGCCTATATACCTGCTTAAGTGTGTTGGAGAGGAAAACTGTTCCCTGGTCAGTTAAAATCTCCTGGGGAATCCCTACTCTGGAGAATAACTGTAGGAGTGCAGGGGCAATCGTTCTGGCTGTGACCTTACGTAAGGGAAAGGCTTCGGGGTAGCGGGTGGCGTAATCACAAATTACCAATATGTATTGGTGGCCTGTCTGTGTGCGCTCTAGGGGTCCAACAATGTCCATCCCTATCCTGGTGAATGGCACCTCTATGATGGGGAGGGGCTGAAGTGGAAAAGGTCTAACCTTGTGTTTGCTGAAGAGCTGACAGGTAGGGCATG
Source organism: Gadus macrocephalus (assembly GCF_031168955.1). Lineage (NCBI taxonomy): Eukaryota > Metazoa > Chordata > Actinopteri > Gadiformes > Gadidae > Gadus > Gadus macrocephalus. The sequence goes on from NC_082386.1 coordinate 2,305,793, forward strand.
TTCGACAGTGTTTATGTACATCAGTATACAAGCCTGGCCAATAAAATCTGCTGGCTATCCTCTGCAAGGTTTTCACATTACCCAGATGACCAGACCACGGAAGATCATGTCCTAAACTCAGGATCCTTGACCTTAAGCCACAGGGAACCACTAGCTGCTCAGTACTATCACCCTCAGGTTGATGAAATAGCAAGCCCCCACGCACAAAGTAATACTCCCCACTAAGTGCTTTTGCCCGGCCTGTGCTTACTCCCTCAACCTCAGTAGCCTTCTCAAACAGCTCTTTTAGGGACTCATCCTGCTGCTGTAGCTCTTTTAGATCACCCGGGATATCCCATATATCCTCCCCCGCGCTAGGAACAGCTTGGTCATCTACCCTAGACATTGCTTCAACTGTGCCAAACAGCTTCTCCCGTCTACGTTGACTGCGACTTTGTTGTGGAATATCTATGCCCCCACTGTGGACGATTATTTAGGCATATGGGAAGACTGCGAGCGCACATGCTCACTCATGCACAAGGTCAAAGCTACACCTGTGGTTGTTGTGGAATATCTATCCCACCACTGCCACCACATGTGAAAATGAGCCTCCCGACTCACTTCCACTTCGGGACGTAGCGGTTTAGGACGCAATGAAGGTCTTTGAGTAGGCCGCAAAAATTCAGCCAGCAGCATAAATTAGTTGAAAAACTGTGATTTATTTTCCACGCTTGAAAAGTGAAATGGCAAAGCCAAACAAAATACTTGATAAACAAAACAAACAAGCAAAGTTCCATTAACCAGCCTCACAGCAAGCGGTCTCTCTATCCTCCACCAAAAACAAAGCAGAAAATACCGGGCTTAAATAAAGCCAACCAATTACACAAAATGGTAGATACCAACTGCCATGGGGGTTCACCGACCCAAGTACCACAATACATTTATATTTTATAACAAAATCATAATCAACCAGACACTTCATTGCATATCTTAACAGTTTGCATCTTGATCATAAAGTTCACTGTTGCCCAAATGCAAAATAGCATGATAATTAAACATAGAAAAATAACGTCCCCCCCTTTACAACCAGTCATGTTCCTGCATCCCCAATCAGGCTATGATTAACTTCCAGGTGCTCATGTTCGGGAAAAGGAGGGCTACCTTTTCACAGGACCCTTTAGAAAATGAAGGGCTCTGCAGGAAGAAATCCCATCTGAGGTCTCAAATTGTTGAATAATATGCTTATTTTTAGGTCTGTTGATGCATGTTATGATTAATCTTCGTTCGTGCTTTTCTTAAGAATGTGTATATAGAGATAAGAATAAAATGAAAATAAAAATCAGTAAAAATATAAAATGAAAACAAATGGTGGATTCATATACCATGTGTGAATGTCATCTTGTGTGTGTCAGAGCCACCAAAATAATGGAGGTTACTCGACTGTTACATACACAAGGGGATATTGAAAGCATACCACATATAAAACTAAGATAATTAGAAAATGGTTCATTATAATTAACTTTCAATAACATTTGCTTCACCCAATAACTTTTTCTTTTTAGGTTCAAGTTTTGTTTTGTTTTAAAATATCACCCTATAAGGCAACTGTTGGAACCAGATACGGTTACAAAGAAGTGATATTGAACATACAAATTTTAACATTGTAATTTCCCTTTTTTCATCTTTTTGGGTTTATAAAATAGGAAAGGGATTAGCAATACATCTGCTCGCCAGGGACAATATAGGCTCAATTTAGATTCAGAAGTAGTGGGTTAACCTTTCAAATACCACTGCTACTGCTGTAACGCTTTGTTACAACGTCAGCGTCTCATAATCTGATATTTTTTACTCTGATAAGTTACGGCACACAGGTATACTGACTCATGGAACATTTACGGTTTACTGCATTTAACAACAGCGTGGTCTCAGGACGGCTGCATAAACCCACAACTATCGACCTTTGGTTTTGTATGTACTGGTCTTCATTTATCTTCATAATGAATTGGTTAAGATGATTAAGGAAGGGAACTTCAACTTGGTTGCACTACACCGTTGGTAGGATTGGTTAATTTTAATGCGCATGGCTGAAGCAATGCGCAAGGAGGGATGTAGTGTGAATATTAAATCAAGGTTGAAGGTTGAAATCGGCTCAGAATAAGGAATGGGTCACTCAAAACAAAAATTTTAAATCCGTACAAGCACTAAATAGATCAATTATAATACAAACATATTTGAAACGCATAAAATTTTCAGGTCCAATGTTTCCAGAAGCAAGATGAGTACCGTATATCACTCTGACACAGCTAACTTTGCACGTAATGCTTACAGTTAGATTCATGCTTACACTTACATTTCTAGGATCCCATAATGGACTTCCATTAGAACAATTAAAAATAGAATTATAGGAAATATGTTTTTTGAACAACTAACTACTGTACATGAGTTTGTATTTCTACAATAGAAACAAAAGTTCCAGAACCAGATGCAGACAAACCCGGAGCCTATAAACCACGTCCGCCGAGCAAGGAGTAACAGTCACATGAGGAAATCAAATAACGGCAGGATTTGAATCGGTTCTGTTTTGGTTGTCCACCATATAAAAAAAAAAAAAAAAAAAGTATATATATTGTTTGGATAAATTACATGTATCATAATCAGCAACAGTTCGTTCAGTTTACCAGATAAAGTTAAAAGGAACAGATATGGATATGTTATTGACAGAGCAAGGAGGGGTAAATGTGATGATAGGCACGTTGTACATGTTGTACTTTTATCCCCAATAGCACAGCGGCCAGGGCGATGGCATGATTACAATCCCTCAGGTTAGAATTGGCAGAGAACTCCGGCATTAATGACCCTTTCACAGGATGGATGGAGAATATGTTTGGGGGGTGAAAAGGCATGATCCAGTAAGTGCCCGTCGCGGGAATAAATGCAGAGACCGTGTTAATTGTCAACGGCTGCCGTTGTATTCCCTGTGCACGAGGACTACTGCATCTGCTGATCACCACAGCAGTGGGCGCTACAGAAGCGCCAAGTGCCATTCAGGCTTACATGGGGATCAGATATGATCCGATGAAAGTGAACGATACATCACCTGAGGGGCCCGACCCTATCCAGCTGTAATATGTAGAATAGTCAACACCTATACTATTCTAGTAGAAGCGCCTGTATATAAGATAATCAATATCCCGGATTTACTTAAATAACAAATTTTAAAACAACCATACTAGACTGTTTGTTATTATATAGTATTGTTTGGTTGCGAGTGCAACCCGTTATTTCTGAATCGCTGCATTGATAATGGTACTGTTGATCTTCCTTGAGACGGTTGTTTTACAGGCCACCTGTTACTGACACGACGACGACGGAGAACCTGTTTGGAGGCTCCCATGATGTAGGAGTAACCTCTCTGAGTTGAGCCCTTGACAAGGAGGGACGAGTCTTGGGTTCATGAATTACAGGCCCGACGGCGACAGAAAAAATAAAAATAAAAACAATGACTACGATAATGACAATGCCCAAACCACCCACATGAACCGGCGCACCAATACACGAAGATCACCTAAACCCCCCAAATCCATGCCCAAACCACCCACATGAACCGGCGCACCAATACACGAAGATCACCTGAACCCCCCAAATCCATGCTTGCCTATCAATCATTTTGAAATTGTATTATGAACACCAATTTTTACTTTACTTTTGAACATGTTGAACATTTTATGACCTTGTAGCACATAACTGAAGGGTATTAGCTTAGGATTTATATGGATACTTTTGTTTGTGTGCTGTTTGATCATGTGATTGTATGACAACAAGATTATGTTCATTGTTGTATTGTTAAATAATGACCTGTATTTCCAATGAGACCCACAAGGTGAATACCGTTCCAGTATTATCGGGAACGCGTTGTGGTTTTTCTCTATCCGATAGAGTTGTTCCCACACGGTTGATGGTGTTGATGATTGATCCTACTTTGGATATGTTTTCGGTGTGGTAAATGGTGTTTATGATTTAAAATATTATTGTATGGTCATCTAAGATGACCAAGGAGGGATTGTTACGTATTTTAAGAATCGAAGCTACCCACACATGGACCCAATGAAGCAAGACCAAACATATAAGCCGTAAATACCATACATAGCCACAAGAGGAGCAAGACCTTACTGAAGGCTGCAATAAATACTTTAGCCACAAAAGGCAGCATCACAGACCAGGCGAGAAAATACCGAAGATTATCTCACATCGGCTCCCCCCACTACTTCCGGACCGCGCTGATCAGATCATAACAGCCTACAGACCCACATTGACTTCAGAAACTCCCGGTAGCTCTTGGACAGGGTTAGGTCTATTGATCAGCTAGGAGTCGCTCAGCACGTGTTTAGAATACATCTTCAATCTCTCTTTGCTTCAGAGTATCAGTTTACCATACCGAAAATACTTTATACAAATAAAGTCTCTTTAAAGCTATTCCTTTGGATTCGATCACTTCCCTTGAAGAACTTTGCAGTCTAGATAATTACTAGGGCTGTAACGATACACAAATTCACGATTCGGTTTGTATCACGATTTTTGACACACGGTTCGATACATCCCACGATTCTTTTAAATTTAAAAAGCATTTTATTTAAACAACACTTAAACACCAATTATCTTAATGTAACATTTAATAACAAATAATTTGGAACACTGAACAGATTTGAACCGAAAGAATACTATTAAAGTATAGCTAAATTAATAAAGAAATAACCAAAGATTGCAGTTGGAGGATGCTTTTTGCTGGTAGGCATAATAGGGCCCCTTTAACTGTTTGGTTGGTTTATTCAAATGTCCTTATTAGCGCTTCTTATTAGGCTATGTAGCTTAAATAATGACATAATCAGGCCGTATAGAATGCAACATGTTTAATAGCCTAACTTTCAATAGATGAGGAAAAACATGAACGTCGCAATAACGAGGCATAGTGTTACGAGGAGCATATGTGTGTGCGGGAGAATGGCAGTGTGCGTATGCGTGCGTATGCGTGCGTATGCGTGTGTGAGTGACGTCAGCGAGTGAGTGGACGACCGAGGACAGCGAGCGGTAGCGCGTGTGTCTAGTGAAGAAGCGAACGAGTCCGGTAGAATAAAGTACCCATCCTGTCAATAATCGGTGGCCGCTTCATTCCGACCTATAAGCAGACAAACTGCCAGTCAAATCACACAAAACAATAGAGACAGGATCACACAGGCAATTTTTTTCGCGCTTGGCCCACTCTGGATAAATGTCGTTCATATCGCATATGAGGACTTCGACGGCTATGGAGAAATGCAATCCTCCGTAGCCACGGAGAGCTGTGATCACAGAGAGGGCATCTCGTCACATATTTACGGCATCGATAGGAGGGGGCGCTGTCAGCAGACTATTATTTAGACAAATTATTAGCAAATTTCAATCGGACAATTTGACCGAAGAGTTAGAAAGGGCATATCGCGCTTCTGCCTTCTCACACCGCGAGACAGGTTTGTGGCTTTGAGTATCGCGATTTTCGGTTTGATACGCGTATCGTTACAGCCCTAATAAACACCATTTACCACACCGAAACATAGTCAAAGTAGGATAAATCATCAACACCACCAACCGAGTGGGAAAACTCAGTTTTTACCGAGTAAAAACCACCACGGATTACCATAACACTGTAACGGCATTCGCCCTGATGGGTCTCATAGGTAATACAAGTCATATTAACAATACAACAATGAACATATATCCTGCTTATCATACTATCATATGGTCAAACAGCACACAAACAAAAGTATCCATAGAAATCCTAAGCTAATACTTTTTGGTTATGTTCAACAAGGTCATACAATTTTCAACATGTGCAAAAGTAAAGTACAAAATTAGTAGTCATAATAAAAATTTAAAAAATTCAAGATTATTGATAGGCTAGCATGGATTTGGGTGGTTCAGGTGATCTTCGTGTATTGGTGCGCTGTTGCATGTGGATGGTTTTGGACGTTGTTATTATCGCAGCCATTGTTTCTTCTGTCGCCGTCGGGGCTTGTAATTCATGAACCCAAGACTCGTCCCTCCTTGTCAAGGGCTCAGCTCACAGAGAGGTTACTTTCACATCATGGGAGCCTCCTTCAGGCGTTCAATCGTCGTCGTGTCAGCAACAGGAAATCTGTAAACAACCGTCTCAAAGAAGATCAACAGTACCATTATCATTGCAGCGATACAGAAATAACGATACAGAAATGCACTCGCAACCAAACAATACTATATAATAACAAACACAACCCGTCTTGGTGGTTCAATAATTAGTTATTCAAGTAAATCCAGGATATTGATTATTTTAGACACAGGTGCTTCTACTAGAATAGTATAGGTGTTGACTATTCTACATATTACAGCAGGATAGGGTCGGGCCCCTCAGGTGATGTATCGTTCACTTTCATCGGATCATATCTAATCCCCATGTAAGCCTGAATGGCACTTGGCGCTTCTGTAGTGCTCACTGCTGTGGTGATCAGCAGATGCAGTAGCCCTCGTGCGCAGGGAATACAACGGCAGCCGGTGACAATTAACACGGTCTCTGCCATTATTCCCGCGACGGGCACTTACTGGATCATGCCTTTCCACCTCCCAAACATATTCTCCATCCATCCTGTGAAAGGGTCATTAAAGGTCCCATGACGTGTTATTTTATGTATTCTTTAATAAAGGTATTAGTGGACGACTAACACAGTATTCAAAGACGTTCCCGAAATTCAGCCGTGGTGCAGAGTTACAGCCACTCCGATCCAGTCGCACATTGAGCTTCCCCCAAATGCGCTGTTTTGGTGTCTGTAGCTATAATGCAAATGAGGAGGAGCGAGGCGGGTCAAGAAGGAGGGTGGGGGTGTGGCCCTGAGCAGCTTGCAGCCACGGTACCATGCGCTCTGTTTACAGTGGATGTATCGCAATGGCGAGGCGCACACAGCCTTTAGCCGTGTTCTGTAAATATTCTAGAACACACGGGAGTCCTGGAGCTCTATATCTAAATATTATCATATAGCCTACATAGATATCTATATCATATAATAGATATTATCACGGCCAAAAGCTGTGTGAGCCGATATTATGAATCTCAAACGACCACGTTGGGTTCTCCGACGTTCCTGGTTCTTCAACGTCCTCATCAATGTGAAGTAGACTGAACCGCGACAAGGAGGAGAAAAGGATCGTTGCCGGGCAGCGCTTAGGCACCTCCGCCTCCGGCGGTGGTCCCTCAGCGGGTCTCAAGCGGGAGACATTCGCCGCCAACAATCCCTTTCTCCTCCATGTCGTGGTTCATGTTCTTGAGGCATGTCGCAGTTCATGTACTTCAGCCAGTCAAAGCCAAAGTTCCTTTCCCCCAATTCCTTCTCAACCATGGCTGAGATAACCCCCACTACGAGTCTCGTAGAAATACCAGAGACGAGAGTCCGACGTGTTATGCGCCATAACACCAAAAGCAGAACGGTTATCCAAATAATACGGAAGTGTACAACACTTGCGTTACAGTCCTGGAGCTCTATATCTAAATAACATCATGTAATACATAGAAATCTATATCATTTAATACATATTATCACGGCCAAAAGCTGTGTGCACCTCCAGACGATATTATGAATCACAAACGACTTTGTCGGGTTCTGCGACGTCTCTGGTTCTTCCACTTTCACATCAACCTGAAGTCGACTGAACCGGGCACTGCCTGCTGCCGGCTGCCCGCTGCCGGGCGATGGTGCCTCGCGGCATGTCGCAGTTCATGTACTTCAGCGAGTCAAAGCCAAAGTTCCTTTCCCCCAATTCCTGCTCAACCATGGCTCAGATAACCCCCACAACAGTCTCGTTGTGGAAATACAAGACACGTCAAAGAACCGACAAGAAACACTTGCGTTACAGTGTGTGTATTCACACACACACACCAACCCATCCGAAGCTGTGTTATTGGGGATAAAAGTACAACATGTTCATGTTGTGCCTATCATCGCATACACCCCTCCTTGCTCTGTCAATAACATATCCATACCTTATTTATTCCTTTAACCTTATTCGTGGAAAACTTTAAGAACTGTTGCAGATTATGATAGATGTTATTTATACAAACAATATTTTTCTAATGGTGGACAACCAAAACAGAACCGATTCAAATCCTGCTGTTATTTGATCTCCTTATGTGACTGTTAGTCCTTGCTCGGCGGTGGTAGTTTGTAGGCTCCGGGTGTGTCTGCATCTGGTTCTGTAACTTTTGTTTTTATTGTAGAAATACAAACTCATGTACAGCAGTTAGTTGTTCAAAAACATATTTCCTTTAATTCTAATTTTAATTGTTTTACAGTATCTACTTTGATTTAATTTCACACTACATCCCTCCTTGCGCATTGCTTCAGCCATGCGCATTGAATGACAACCAAACCTAACAACTCCGTAGTGCAACCAAGTTGAAGTTCCTTTCCTTAATCATCTGTATACAAACCAATCTATTGTGAAGAGAAATGAAAACCAGTATACAAAACCATGGGTCGATATTGGTGGGTCTATGCAGCCGTCTTGAGACCACACTGTTCTCAAATGCACTAAACCGTAAACGATACAGGAGTCAGTATACCTATGTGTCGCAACTTATCAGAATTAAAAAAATATCATACTATGAAACGCTGACGTTGTATGAAAGCGTTACAGCAGCAGCAGTGGCATTTGAAAGGTGAGCCCACTACTTCTGAATCTAAATTGAGAACCCTAGCATATAGGTTTCCTTCCCAGCAGATGTATCGCTAATCCATTTCTTATCTATAACCAAAAAGATGTAAAAGGGAAATAACAATGTTTAAATTTGCATGTTCAATATCACTTCTGTGTTAACCGTATCTCATAATAACAGTTACCTTCATCATACTACCCGATTGTCCTACGCTAACTATGTATATTGGATGACCTAATCTTCATTTATTCTATCTATTGCTCGCATTTGATGTTGTCCACACTTTGATTCACTCCTATGTACATCGCATACCACATCAAACGTGCATACGCCTTATTCTCTGCACAATATCCTATTGCGCCACCTTTTGCATACCACATCAAACGTGCATATGTCTTACGCCTCGTGCCCACTGCACCGTCAGTCAACGGACGTGGGTAGGCGTGGCTGACGGATGGGGGAGTAGTCTTTGCAGAGGCATCCGTCAGCCAATCAAATCGCTTCGCCGGGTTCTTCCCGCTTCTTCCTGCTTGTTGCGATGCAAGATTACCCGCTTTCCCGCTTTCCAGTATCGTCAGAGCCCGAGTCGCGTCACAGTGCTTAAATTTGCATACGCGATCTGATTGGATGACGGAACCGTCGCTGCCGAAAAAGTTGAACATTTTTCAACTTTCTGACGGTGGCGAACGCTCCAAACGAACGGACGGATCCACAATGCATTAGTAAAGTAAAGTAAAACCCAGTTTTATCTTTACTTATTTCATAGCCATACATACGGTGGCGCTGAGCATTCACCAAATAAAAAAAAGTTTCACAGCTAATGTAGCCGTTAGCACACTCAGGATCTCGTAATTACGAGATAATATCTCGTAATAACGAGATAAGGATCTCGTAATTACGAGAAAAGATCTCGTAATTACGAGATACGGATCTCGTAATTATGAGATAAAGATCTCGTAATTACGAGATAAGATATCATATTTACGACATAAGGATCTCGTTTACGAGAAAAGGATCACGCCTCTCTTTCATCAATAACGTTGCTGGCTAGCTGCAGGCCGGCAAAGATGACGCTATCCGACGCTATCGTATTTAATCTCCTGCTCGGGTTGAGGCATTGGGAAATATTGATGTTCCTTAAAAGTGAGGAGGGCATTAACAGGCCTCGACATTAACAGTTGCCCGCTTGCCCGGGGCAACCAAAAGTCATATTTGGGCAAGTTGAGATTGATTTCTGGTTGCCCGAACGGGCAAGTGGATTTTGGGTGGATGTTAATATAAAGGCTATTTATTCAAATGTTTTTAGAAACTGCAGAACAACCTCTTTTGCCGCAAAAAATAACACAAAATATAAGTATTTGCAATTGATCAGCGCGCCGTCTTCTCTTCTCTCGGAAACCCGCATCGCTTCAGTGCGAATATAGCCCCGCCTTCTGTCACTCGCAGTGCGTTCTCTGGCCGTGATTCGAAGGTGTTGGCTAAAGGTTAGCCAACAAAACTAGCATCGCAAGTGCAGCAGCGCCTCCGCGAACGGTTTAGGTAGAAGGAAAATGGAGTAGTGATGGAGGAGTGCAGTTTGGAAGTACTTTGGATTGAGGCAAATTACCAAGGAAAGTCATATGCAAGAACACGGTTTTGGGTTTCATAACTGTGCACATGCACAGCAATAGCGATCTTTTTCAAGAAATTGGACCCTCACAAACTATATATTACATGAAAGCTGAGCCTCCACTTATTCCAACAGTCCAAACCATATCATTCCGTGACTAAAACTCGCAAATAACAACTTAAGAAGAAACGTCCCCTTTTCTTACCTTTGTGATTTTTGTCCACAAAGTTGATTCTGGTCGAATAAAACCACCATAAACAGATAACCCAGTGTCTGGGCCAAATTGCAACTAAACATGGTATTTTCAATCAATGAATAGGAAATAGGTAAATTGCCTTCAATCAGAAAACATATTCTTCAGCGCAATGTAGTGGCCATATGTTTATTTGCGAGTGTTTGGCTTGGTGCATTCGAATATATTTGCCCTGAGATTTAAATAGAGGTGTCAAGTGTCAAAATTGTAAGATATCTACCTTTATTTGTGTCTCAGAGTAAGACATCGCTCCCAAATAATAACGACCAACTGATAATTATTTCAGGTGGATATGTTATCTTCCACTTATGCTGTTTTCCATGGCTTTATTCACTTTAACCAAGTATCATCCCCATTGAATATTTCACTTGCACAACAATCTTTCTTTTGGAACAAAGATGACATTATCGCCCTTGCAGTTGTGGAGATATACTCTATTTACTTTGGGTATGTTCTTTCCTGAAAAAAATGTTTTCCCTGATATCGAAAATGGCATAGAATATCGATATTTTTCCAGGTATAGTATCAAAGTTAGAAAATCCAGTATCGTGACTGACAACACTACTAGAAACGCGATTGTGATTATTCAGTTAGAGCTACAAGAAACGTGAAAGTTAAAAAAGACATATCTTTGCTACTACCTCTGACATTTAGTTAAGTACAATTGCATGAAATCATGCAGGTCTACATATAACTTGGCGATAGCTTTAATAGTTTGCAACGGTGGACTGAAATCACTTCATGGCACGATGTGACCGCTCGATAAATAAGTAAACAAAGGGAAGTTTGTTATTTTTTAAACACAACATGTGTGGAAGCTAACATTCAGCTTCAGTCTGAGCTTGGATGATTTTTCTGAGCCCCCCCAAAACCAGGCCGCATGCCTGGCAAAAAGAGGCCTGTTCAAGATTCTGATTATAATTTGGGCAAGTGAACATCACATTCGGGCAAGTCGAACCTGACCTGTACTTGCCCGATGGGCAAGTGCTTTTGAAACCTTAATGTCAACCCCTGGCATTAAGTATGTCAACATTGCGCAGACATCTGAAGTCATTGGCCGGCAAAGATGACGCTATCCGACGCTATCGTACTTTATTTCCTGCTCGGGTTGAGGCATTGGGAAATATGGATGTTCCTTAAAATTGAGGAGGGCATTAATATAAGTATGTCAACATTGCGCAGACATCTGAAGTCATTGGCCGGCAAAGATGACGCTATCCGACGCTATCGTATTTTATTTCCTGCTCGGGTTGAGGCATTGGGAAATATTGATGTTACTTAAAAGTGAGGAGGGCATTAATATAAGTATGTCAACATTGCGCAGACATCTGAAGTCATTGGCCGGCAAAGATGACGCTATCCGACGCTATCGTATTTTATTTCCTGCTCGGGTTGAGGCATTGGGAAATATTGATGTTCCTTAAAAGTGAGGAGGGCATTAATATAAGTATGTCAACATTGCGCAGACGAAGTCATTGGGACTGCTCAGGAGAAAAGCCCAGTCGGACCTGCTACAAGTGGCTCTCTTCCTGCAGGAGCAGTTGAACCAGTACGGGATGCTTCACGGATACAAATTGATGCATCTGAAATGCATCCAAGCAGGCTTGGTAGTCTCTCATACTATCAATCTTTAAAGATATTTAAACTTTGACGCGACATTCGCGTGATGACAGCCAATCGGCGTTCAACAGCCTGGCCACTGAGTGACATGTGTAACGTAACAGCCAATCAGCGTTCAACCGGCCAACTCAGTGCAGTGCAGTCCGGGGTGAACTGCAGTATGGAGGAGAAAGTGATTGTTGCCGTTTGCGACTCCCGGAGCTCTTTATATCATGTTATACAACGGGGGGCCTAAATCCAGCGATCTGATTGGTTCCTAACTGTTGTATAATGAGCGTATACATAACTGCTATGACGCCCAATCATTTTGTGAAAGTATCACTCCGCGCCTTGAAGTGGAAACCGTTACAACCGTTCTCTCGGAGGGACGCTAAAGTGTGTTGCACAGCGACCGTCGTGCATTTTGAAGGCAGCCAGGAGGGACTACTTTTTTGTATTCTTTAATAAAACAGCTACTTTGACTTTCTTGTTGTTTTTTTTAAATGTAGTGTGTCTATGACTTTCATTTTGCCATAATAGTAACCGTTGTATAAAAGCAATAGATCACAGATCATCAGTGGTATGTACTCATTATACCACTGTGAAGGTTTTTTTTTAATAATTTAACAACTGACAGGGTTTGCCTTTACTACGAACATAGTATTTTTAATTTGAATACATTAATTATGTGACATACTGTCACAGCCAATATTAAAACAAAATTGAATGTGGGCAGTGGGACAAAAATTCTATTTCCCCACAAAAACAATATTTTATTGATTTGTATAAAAACAATTTAGCTCATTAATTGGAAAAGAGCTTGAGGTAAGACGTTTTCTGAACAATAATGCATGGTATAAAGTTAAACACATAATGCACTGTTGTATTGTTGTATTGTAAGAGCTGCAATGTGAGGGGCCAGCCACATGCCCTTTAAACCACCACGACAACAACATTTCCACTTCTGGGTTCCACTGAACAATTAACGCGTCAATATTCGAGGGGCTTTGGCACATCAAATGATGGAACAAGCATCCCGTACTGGTTCAACTGCTCCTGCAGGAAGAGAGCCACTTGTAGCAGCTCCGACTGGGCTTTTCTCCTGAACAGTCCCAATGACTTCAGATGTCTGCGCAATGTTGACATACTTATTTGAATGCCCTCCTCACTTTTAAAGGTTGGGTATGGGATTTGCGAAACGCCAGCAGATTTTGAAAATACACAACTCAAATGGTCCTACCCCCTCTCCTTCAACGCTGACTCTGACTCCACCCATTCCAAGTACCTGGACGCGCAATCATGCACGAGCGCGAACAGAGATGCGCGAGAGCGAGCCAGGCTAGCGTAGGTTTTCGTTTAACAACATGGCACTACATTCAGCTGTAAGTTGCACCCAGTACCGCGAGAAGTAGGGGTGCTGGGGGTGCTGCAACACCCCCTGTCCGAGGCCCTGTCTTATCACAGAAAACGATCATTTCTAAAAACTCCGGCCAAAGTGGAGATTTCTGAAAACGCCGGTTATGTGTTGTCGTGTCAACGGGGAGAAACGGGATTTTAGGTTCTGAAGCGTCACATTATGCACCAGGAAATGCTTAACGTCATGTGAGCGCCCGCTGTAACGTATTGGTCCGAATATAAACACAAACCCCATTGTAAGACGACTTATATTTGGAAAAAAGATTTGAAGACCAGATCTTGTTTTTATGAATAAATAAATTGTATTCATTGAAATAATATACGAAAATAAAAAGGCATAGAATAAAACACTGCATTGCCACTAAACAGTAGTGCAAATAGGCCGTACTGATGTGTACACCAAAGACTATTCCTGACACTCCTCTGCCCCGCTGTGTTCGCTCTGGCTGTGGTCGCTCCGAACTGTTTCGGCCCGTGGCAAAGCGAGTCATCCTCGCTGCTGTCCAAGGCATTTTGAGACGCAGCATTTATTTAATGCTCATATGACCTAGTGCTGAAAAAAGGTTATATGAAAAAGTGTGAGGGTAGCGGTGGTGCGCTAAACTTGTTCTGTGAGCAGCTGGATGTGAACCATGGTGTGAAGGAAGTGAACACAACGATCGATTTTCAACTGTGCGCGCATGCACTGGTGTAATTGAGCTGCGCTGCTATATATCTTTTTTTATCAATGTAACGAGTTGCGAGTCTAGTGCAGGCTGAGTTTTTTTTTTCCAGCACCCCCTGCTGAGAATACGTTCCCGCGGCTATGGTTGCACCAGATGTTATAAACATTAAACGGTCACATAAATCATTACTATTTTTAGAAAATGTATGTTTGTTTCATATAATTGTATTGGAAGTCCTGGTTTTCACTAGGGTTGCCGCGGTGTGGACATTTTCACACCGAGTAATACACCGGTATTACAGAGTATAAACGGTATAAACTTTGAAACTAGGTCAACCGCCACACAAGCATCGGTTTTTAGACCCTTCTCGTCCTTCAGTTGCCGCCAACGTTCGAAAGCAGCGCCTAGGATTATTCTTGATTTCAGTTTTTCTCTTTCAGCGTTTTTATCATCAATTACTCTCTGAAAAAGAGTTTTCCTTCTCTTTGCTGGTGGTGGTGGTGGTGGTGGGGATGGTGGCGTCTTGTCTGCCATCGAAATTGTCTTCTACTGCTAGGTCCAAATGTGGATTAACTAGTTCCAGTAGCTACCGCAGGATAACAACAAACAGGAGCTTGCTTTGGGTCACGAGTATTGCACGAAGGGGTCGCGCGCGGGGCGCGGGGGAGGGGGAGTGCAGTACGACCGTTTGATTGACGTACTTACTGTCCAAAGCAACTCGGTGACAATCCAAATGATTGGCTGGAGTTTTTCGAGCCCTGCCCGTTCCACAGATGATTGACTTGTTTAATTTTCATGTCAGTACTTCTAACTCAGTGGCTGTAAGCGGGTTATGATAAGGATTTCAAGTAATTTAGCAAAAATGGCCAAAAAAGCGAATTCCATACCCAACCTTTAAATTACAAAAAAGAAAATGTTAATTAACCATAAATGTCAAACAGTAAGTAGAGGAATGTAACACAATCTGCAGTCTTGTGCATTTGTTTGAAACTTTAACTAATTTTTAGCTAGTTTTCATAAAATCTGGGGAACAACATTAAACATGGTCCAGCTAAATACAGCTAAGTAACTAAAGAATGTATTAGCCATCAAATTCAGTGATTTCATGGCCGAAATGCAGCCTAATTACAAAATTAATAAAATCGTACTGCCTAGCCGAAAGGACTGGAGCCAAATTCACCTGAGGATTTCTGTATTTCATGAATAATGATTACAAAAATGGGAAATTCGTGCATAGTGTGCTAAGACCACAGTTCACCTACACTTTCTTTTTTGGGGGGGGGGTTTGGCCAGGGCCTGAGGCTGGGGCTGGTGCTGGGGCTGGTGCTGGGCCAGGGCCTGAGGCTGGGGCTGGGGCTGGGCCAGGGCCGGAGGCTGGGGCTGGGCCAGGGCCGGAGGCTGGGGCTGGTGCTGGGCCAGGGCCTGAGGCGTGTGCTGGTGCTGGGCCAGGGCCTGAGGCTGGTGCTGGGCCAGGGCCTGAGGCTGGTGCTGGGCCTGGTGCTGGGCCAGGGCCTGAGGCTGGTGCTGGGCCAGGGCCTGAGGCTGGTGCTTGGACTGGGTCAGGGCCTGAGGCTGGTGCTGGGCCAGGGCCTGCGGCTGGGGCTGGTGCTGGGCCAGGGCCTGAGGCTGGTGCTGGGCCAGGGCCTGAGGCTGGGACTGGTACTGGGCCAGGGCCTGAGGCTGGTGCTTGGACTGGGTCAGGGCCTGAGGCTGGTGCTGGGCCAGGGCCTGAGGCTGGGGCTGGTGCTGGGCCAGGGCCTGAGGCTGGTGCTGGTGCTGGGGATGGGCCAGGGCCTGAGGCTGGGGCTGGGCCAGGGCCTGGGGCTGGTGCTGGGCCTGGGCCTGAGGCTGGGGCTGGTGCTGGGCCAGGGCCTGAGGCTGGGGCTGGTGCTGGGCCAGGGCCTGAGGCTGGTGCTGGGGCTGGGGCTGGGCCAGGGCCTGGGACTGGTGCTGGGGCTGGGCCTGGGGCTGGGGCTGGGCCTGGGGCTGGGGCTGGGCCTGGGGCTGGTGCTGGGGCTGGGGCTGGGGCTGGGGCTGGGGCTGGGGCTGGGCCTGGTGCTGGGGCTGGGCCTGGGGCTGGGGCTCGGGCTGGGGCAAGACAGGGTATAGGTCCAATATATGATATTGAGGCTCGGGCTCGGCCAGGGCCAGGGCCTGGGGCTGGGCCAGGGCCTGAGGCTGGTGCTGGGCCTGGGGCTCGGCCAGGGCAAAGGCCTGAGGCTGGGGCTGAGGCTGAGGCTGAGGCTGAGGCTGGGGCTGGGGCTGAGGCTGAGGCTGGGGCTGGGGCTGGCTCCCTACAATATTAAATGTGTATGTTGATATTCGATATGTACACATCAGCAAAGGCAAAACGTTTAAAACTGTCATGACTTTTAAATTAAACAAATCCTACCTTCTTTAAGCAAAACAAAATTGTATGCCTTTTTCATACTGGCTAAAATTTTGAGGTTATCCTCAGTGGGTGGCAGATGGTTCATCACATCAGCCACCCACTTTCCAGAGGCTTTCTCCCTTCTGGCATAAAATAAAATTGGGACATAGCCCAATGCACTTAGTTTTTTCACCTGTAATAGATAAATGCAGATAAGCAAACATTAGTTATTCTCACTGCATTCTTTTTCCACCATATTAAAAACAAAATTACTTTAAACAACATTACTATCTCCCCAAATGCTTTTTTAAGTTGTGGCTTTGAAATAGGTCACCTGGAATATAGTCTTGCTTTTTTACACTTACAGATTACACTTATTTTTGTAAAATTAGGTCCTTGCTCTATCACAAAAGTATTAATGAAGGTGAAGCAAATCATTAATGCTTAATGAAATATGAGCTTTTCTACTTACTGCAATATGGGCAGAGTTCACCACTCTTCCCGCGTTTCGATTTTTCAGGACCCCTTCCGCCCACTTCCTATCCAGGGACCCCGTTTTGGCCTTTAGTTTTCCCTTGTTTGAGAGAGCTGCGAAACAACTGCTGCAGGTTTTTCGGCTCACCTGGTTTGGTAAAAGCATACCAAAGTGAGACATCAGATTCACAGTCAAAGAGAAGAAGTACAATCAAGTTACAGCTTTTAATTTGGCTGTATTCAGGAAAGAGGCACAAATGAAGCACAATGCAATTCAGAATATGCGTCTCTGGGTTGACACATGATTATCCAGAGATTAAGTACACAACAGATCGTGGTAAAGGATAGATAATCATACAGTGAAAGTGGCAGAGGTATGAGACACCCAGGCTACTCTAATCAATGATAGCTATGGCGTTTGATGAAAAACAAGCAATACAAATGTGTATCAATCCAGACATTATCCCTGTTTTGGAACACAGTACAGATATCATAAAAAGCCATTTAGTAGGAGCATACTTTAGTGTCCACGTGACCTACTAATGAGAAATGTAGAACATTAAACCACATATTAGAACATTGGACATAGGTCTAATGCTGTATTCCACTTTCCCTCACCTGGTTAGGTTCTTGGCAGGAGGGGCAGGGCCTAAACTTCTTTTGAGCCATGATGAAATCTACACCACACACACACACACACACACACACACACACACACACACACACACACACACACACACACACACACACACACATAGAGAGAAAGAGCAGCAATAGAGAGACTAAGGGAGAGAGAGTAGGAGCAAAAACTGTTCTCTGCACTATTGGTGATGGCAAACACCACCAAATTGCACAGGACAATGTGGGTCAATAAGCATGTGTTAGCTTACAACACAATCTCACATATACCTGTTGCTGTGAACAGGGATGGACTGGCCCAAAAATTTGGCCCGGGACTTTGGGATGGAGAGGCCTTTTATGAGACCGCAGGAATAGCGCGCGTAGAATTTTGCCCCGGTGTAAAATAATAAAAATGAGTCCTTATCCGTGGATATGTGCATTGCAACTGCATGTCAATGTTGGGATGTGCATGTGTTTAGAATATTGTGAAGATCACTGGGAAATATTTTATAAGCAATCTTGTCCATGTACAAAATATTAGAAATTGCATGTGCCTAGAAAGGTAAATCAAGGCTGAAAATGATCTAAATAGTGCAAGATAGAATTATTTTAGTGGAAAAAAATTGTCATTGACACATACACAGGGTTTGGGAGATGGGGGCGGGCCGGGCCGGGGTTTGTTGTGTTGAAGTGTTCCAATGGTTTATTAGCGGTGGTATCTAATAAATCGCTCTCTAATCAATACTTCATTCGCTGCCTCTTCCGTGGGCATTACAATATTATGAATAGTTCTCTGACGTCTCTGGTACTTCCATAATTAGTTTAAGTCATTATTATATTGCCAAACATGCTCGCTAGTGCACCTGTCATAGTTATGTTGCTGTGTCCTGCTCCCGCCTCACCATTGGACTCGCTGACAGGGGCGTCGCCGTCAACCTTGGCTTTTCCACGGAAATGGTCGGTTAATTTAGCACATTTGGCTGCGTCTTGCTCTAACATTTTTTTCCTTTTCAACCTCAACTTCTGAGTGCCACCCAATTCTTTTTCCTCTCCACCACCTTTTTGACATTTTCGTATTTCGGTGTAACTTCAGTGAGATCAACGAGAAGTAAGTGACCCGGCCATGTGTCAGGCTGAGCCAATCAGAAATGACAGACCGCGGAGCAGTCCAAGTTGGGAGGGGCCTTTCGGCCGCTCGCTTTGGCCGCTCGCTTTGCCCCCATACACTGTGGGGGTGCTCCCCCCTCTAAATTGACAGTAATACATCGGCCCCGTTTCACCGTCAGGCAAGAGCTCCGTTTCGCGCTGTAAGCAAATATCCGGCCGCAGGCCGTCCCAAATCACGGCTTACTTAACTTTTTCATTTTTTTTTTACATCTTTTACAACAAAAAATATAATATAAATTTGGAATAAAAAAAAAAAAAATAATAATAAAAAAAATCTAAAAGAATTACGGCCGGCCGGCTCGGCCTGAAATCGACCGGCCGTTCGGGAAATCTCCCGAACCTCCCGATGGCCAGTCCGCCCCTGGCTGTGAATAGCCCCTCAGTAACTCAAATATTACAACTACATTGTACCGTGTTTGATTATACAATTTATGATGATGGTACCCTGTATGAAAATGAATTAGAGGCTATGTTAGCTAGATTAACGGAATATTTAATTAGGTGCAACAAGTTATAATTCAATGTCTTGATTGATTAAATATATTCCATTGCCATAATACACTCTACACGGTGGTAAAAAATGCAAATATGTCTTTTCGTAACTCGATTATTTCCTTAAATGCTATCTGAATTCGAGAAGAATTGATTAAGCAGCAGGTTAACTGTTAGCTAAGTTAGTCTACCAAGTGCTTCCCATTTGCAACGACCATGCACTTATATCCGTCTCTATCCCATGTATTTTCTACAGTGCACTTTAGAGAGTGTCAACAAACACAACATAACTCGATAATTATTCTAATTCACATTTGTGTAAGCTAAAGTCAGAGCTGTACTTACAGTCCAGAAGCGCAATGATCCTGGCTATCGTCGCATACATTGAGGGCATCGCTGATAATGTACTTGATTCGCCAACAAAACTCCCAGACACACTGTTAAGGAACCGCGGGTGCATGCAGGCAGGTAGGACCCAAACGCAGACGGTATTTCAGGAAACGGCACTTTATTCAAGCCTAAAGGCTAAGGCACAGGAATCAGGGAACTCGGGAGACAACTCGGAACTCGGGAGACTACAGGGAACTCGGAAGACGACAGGGAACACGGCACACGCAAGACTAACCACCAACACTAACCACAGCAAACCACGATAAACCACAATGACAGCACAAGGAACAAAGGAAAGACGAGGGCTTAAATAACAAACACAACGAGCAACAGCTGAGACACATTAGGGGAGGGAACAGTAATCAACACAGGAGGGAAAACCAGGGAAACACACACACCCTGACAGTACCCCCCCCTTAAGGGTCGACTCCCAGGCGACCCACGACAAGCAAAAAAAACAAAGAAAGTCAAACCCAAAACGGGTGGGTGGAGGGGCGCCAGGAGGGGGGAATCAAAAAAAAATAAATGGACTGGGGCAGAGCCGAGGGACGTCAAGCGGGCGGCCAGAAAACTGCCCCAGGGCATGGCAGGGAGCCTCAGGCGGACGGCCTGGGGGGCAAGCAGAGGCAGAGTGGAGGCGGAACCCTTCCGGAGGCCGGCGGCAAGGACGATGAGGGCTCAGTCCCTCAGGAGACCTGCAGTGGCGCAGAACCCCCTCAGAAGGCCGGCAGCGGTGAAGGCGGAACCCTTCAGGAGGCCGGCGAAGGCGAGGTAGAGGGCGGGTCCCCTCAAGAGGAAGGCCAGGTAGAGGGCGGGTCCCCTCAGGAGGCAGGCCAGGTAGAGGGCGGGTCCCCTCCGGTGGACAGGGTAGAGGGCGGGTCCCCTCTGGTGGAAGGCCAGGCAGAAGGCGGGTCCCTTCTGGTGGAAGGCCAGGTAGAGGGCGGGTCCCCTCCGGTGGAAGGCCTTGAAGGGGAACCCCCCTCGGGAAGGAGAGGAGGAGGGCCCCCACAGGCAGGAGCGGGGAGCGTGCCTCCCCTGGACGGTCTGGAGGGCGGACCCCCTCCGGCAGGAGCAGAGGCCGGTCCCCCTCTGGAAGGAGCAGGGGGCGGGCCCCCTCAGGCAGGAGCGGAGGGCGGACCACCTCAAGCAGGCGAAGAGGCCGGTCCCCCTCTGGAAGGCTAGGAGTGGGGTGAGGAACCGGACAGGGCTCGGGGACCGGAGTCAATGCGGAAGCTAGAGTACCAGGAGGAACCGGGTGGCACCCCCAACCCTTACAGCGCTCCATTGTCTTCCTTGTTTTGGCTACTAAATCCTCCAACTTACGGTCAAATTGAGCGTCCGCTGGGTCCCATAGTGGTGCTGTCATTCTGTTAAGGAACCGCGGGTGCATGCAGGCAGGTAGGACCCAAACGCAGACGGTATTTCAGGAAACGGCACTTTATTCAAGCCTAAAGGCTAAGGCACAGGAATCAGGGAACTCGGGAGACAACTCGGAACTCGGGAGACTACAGGGAACTCGGAAGACGACAGGGAACACGGCACACGCAAGACTAACCACCAACACTAACCACAGCAAACCACGATAAACCACAATGACAGCACAAGGAACAAAGGAAAGACGAGGGCTTAAATAACAAACACAACGAGCAACAGCTGAGACACATTAGGGGAGGGAACAGTAATCAACACAGGAGGGAAAACCAGGGAAACACACACACCCTGACACACACAAAGCGAGATAAATATTAAATTATTATTATCATCATCATCATCGTCATTAATATTATTATTAGGGTGCCAAGCACAAAGTGCGAAGGCAA
The DNA here is from genome assembly GCF_031168955.1 of Gadus macrocephalus. Classification (NCBI taxonomy): domain Eukaryota; kingdom Metazoa; phylum Chordata; class Actinopteri; order Gadiformes; family Gadidae; genus Gadus; species Gadus macrocephalus. The sequence goes on from NC_082386.1 coordinate 2,327,362, forward strand.
CCTATTGGAATCGTTAGTGTTTTTATTATTATTATTATTCCGCCACGTTTGACTGGCCGTGTTCACATCTAGCGATTTTAAATCTGCCAGCTCATGTTTTACATTATATTCCTATGGAGCAGAGCGTTTCTGGAAAAAGTCACGGCCGTTTTTTTTCTAAATAACTTAGCGTCCCTAGCAACCTGACGTCGTTGAAACATGCGAGCGAGCCGATAAAATCTTCCTAGTAACTATAAAACTAAAGATCAGACACAATCACTGACTGAAGATTATGCAAGGAAAAAGTACATTTCACGCTAGAAATGGCATTAGAAACACGTTTAATGGTGAATCTGTCAAACAAATCAATAGACAATAGCTACGGCATCACCGTTGATAGACAATTGATTTCCTTTCGTCTATATCCGACGGTGAGGGATTAACATGAATGTCTATCTGACGGTCCCCGCGTTGAAAGACGACGAAAAAGGTACCCATTTTTCATCGGAAATTGACGCCAGGGATCCTTGGCCATGCGTCACACACTTGACGAGTAGGGAGTGAGACTGTGTTGTTCAGAGCGCCAGAATCACTTTTTGACCGACAATGTGTTTTTGACCTTACATTGTTGATTTTGCTCAAAACGAATGTATTCCACTTCCAAATGGTGGAGTATGGCCCTTTAACCCATTGGTAAGCTTAGTAACACGTTTGCATTGAAATTGACAGAGATATCAAAATTTCTTGTTTTTATGCGTGCAAAATGCATTTCAGAGCGCTAGAATCACTTTTTGACCCACAATGTGTTTTTGACTTGTTTTTCTGAAATTAACAGAAATAACAACATTTCTGGTTTTAATGCTTGCAAAATGCTTTTCAGAGCGCTAAAATCACTTTTTGACCAACAATGTGTTTTTGACCATACATTGTTGATTTTGCTCAAAACGAATGTATTCCACTTCCAAATGGTGGAGTATGGCCCTATTACCCTTTGGTAAGCTTAGTAACACTTTTGCATTGAAATTGCCAGAGATATCAACATTTCTTGTTTTTATGCGTGCAAAATGCATTTCAGAGCGCTAGAATCACTTTTCGACCAACAACGTGTTTTTGACCTCACATTGTTGATTTCTCTCAAAACGAATGTATTCCACTTCCAAACGGTTTAGTGTGGCCCAATAACCCTTTGGTAAGCTTAGAAACACGTTTGCATTGAAATTGACAGATATCAACATTTCTTCTTTTTATGCCTGCAAAATGCTTTTCAGAGCGCTAGAATCACTTTTCGACCAACAACGTGTTTTTGACTTGTTTTTCTGAAATTAACAGAAATATCAACATTTCTGTTTTTTATGCGGGCAAAATGCTTTTCAGAGCGCTAGAATCACGTTTTGACCAACAATGTGTTTTTGACCTTACATTGGTGATTTATTTTGCTCAAAACGAATGTATTCCACCTCCAAATGGTGGAGTATGGCCCTATAACCCTTTGGTAAGCTTAGTAACACGTTTGCATTGAAATTGACAGAGATATCAACATTTCTTGTTTTTATGCGTGCAAAATGCATTTCAGAGCGCTAGAATCACTTTTTGACCAACAATGTGTTTTTGACTTGTTATTCAGAAATTAACAGAAATATCAACATTTCCGTTTTTTATGCGGGCGAAATGCTTTACAGAGCGCTAGAATCACGGTTTGACCAACAATGTGTTTTTGACCTTACATTGTTGATTTTGCTCAAAACGAATGTATTCCACTTCCAAATGGTTTAGTATGGCCCGATAACCCTTTCGTAAGCTTAGTAACACGTTTGAACTGAAATTGACAGATATCAACATCTCTTGTTGTTATGCCTGCAAAATGCTTTTCAGAGCGCCAGAATCACTTTTCGACCAACAATGTGTTTTTGACCTTACATTGTTGATTTTGCTCAAAACGAATGTATTCCACTTCCAAATGGTGGAGTATGGCCCTATTACCCTTTGGTAAGCTTAGTAACACTTTTGCATTGAAATTGCCAGAGATATCAACATTTCTTGTTTTTATGCGTGCAAAATGCATTTCAGAGCGCTAGAATCACTTTTCGACCAACAACGTGTTTTTGACCTCACATTGTTGATTTCTCTCAAAACGAATGTATTCCACTTCCAAACGGTTTAGTGTGGCCCAATAACCCTTTCGTAAGCTTAGAAACACGTTTGCATTGAAATTGACAGATATCAACATTTCTTCTTTTTATGCCTGCAAAATGCTTTTCAGAGCGCTAGAATCACTTTTCGACCAACAACGTGTTTTTGACTTGTTTTTCTGAAATTAACAGAAATATCAACATTTCTGTTTTTTATGCGGGCAAAATGCTTTTCAGAGCGCTAGAATCACGTTTTGACCAACAATGTGTTTTTGACCTTACATTGGTGATTTATTTTGCTCAAAACGAATGTATTCCACCTCCAAATGGTGGAGTATGGCCCTATAACCCTTTGGTAAGCTTAGTAACACGTTTGCATTGAAATTGACAGAGATATCAACATTTCTTGTTTTTATGCGTGCAAAATGCATTTCAGAGCGCTAGAATCACTTTTTGACCAACAATGTGTTTTTGACTTGTTATTCAGAAATTAACAGAAATATCAACATTTCCGTTTTTTATGCGGGCGAAATGCTTTACAGAGCGCTAGAATCACGGTTTGACCAACAATGTGTTTTTGACCTTACATTGTTGATTTTGCTCAAAACGAATGTATTCCACTTCCAAATGGTTTAGTATGGCCCGATAACCCTTTCGTAAGCTTAGTAACACGTTTGAACTGAAATTGACAGATATCAACATCTCTTGTTGTTATGCCTGCAAAATGCTTTTCAGAGCGCCAGAATCACTTTTCGACCAACAATGTGTTTTTGACCTTACATTGTTGATTTTGCTCAAAACGAATGTATTCCACTTCCAAATGGTTTAGTATGGCCCAATAACCCTTTGGTAAGCTTAGTAACACGTTTGCATTGAAATTGACAGATATCAACATTTCTTCTTTTTATGCCTGCAAAATGCTTTTCAGAGCGCTAGAATCACTTTTCGACCAACAACGTGTTTTTGACCTCACATTGTTGATTTCTCTCAAAACGAATGTATTCCACTTCCAAATGGTTTAGTATGGCCCGATAACCCTTTAGTAAGCTTAGTAACACGTTTGAACTGAAATTGACAGATATCAACATCTCTTGTTTTTATGCCTGCAAAATGCTTTTCAGAGCGCCAGAATCACTTTTCGACCAACAACGTGTTTTTGACCTCACATTGTTGATTTCACTCAAAACGAATGTATTCCACTTCCAAATGGTTTAGTATGGCCCGATAACCCTTTCGTAAGCTTAGTAACACGTTTGAACTGAAATTGACAGATATCAACATCTCTTGTTGTTATGCCTGCAAAATGCTTTTCAGAGCGCCAGAATCACTTTTCGACCAACAATGTGTTTTTGACCTTACATTGTTGATTTTGCTCAAAACGAATGTATTCCACTTCCAAATGGTTTAGTATGGCCCAATAACCCTTTGGTAAGCTTAGTAACACGTTTGCATTGAAATTGACAGATATCAACATTTCTTCTTTTTATGCCTGCAAAATGCATTTCAGAGCGCTAGAATCACTTTTCGACCAACAACGTGTTTTTGACCTCACATTGTTGATTTCTCTCAAAACGAATGTATTCCACTTCCAAATGGTTTAGTATGGCCCGATAACCCTTTAGTAAGCTTAGTAACACGTTTGAACTGAAATTGACAGATATCAACATCTCTTGTTTTTATGCCTGCAAAATGCTTTTCAGAGCGCCAGAATCACTTTTCGACCAACAACGTGTTTTTGACCTCACATCGTTGATTTTGCTCAAAACTAAAGTATACCACTTCCAAATGGTTTAGTATGACCCGATAACCCTTTGGTAAGCTTAGTAACACGTTTGCATTGAAATTGACGGATATAAACATTTCTTGTTTTTATGCCTGCAAAATGCTTTTCAGAGCACCAGAATCACTTTTCGACCAACAAACGTGTTTTTGACCTTACATTGTTGATTTTGCTCAAAACGAATGTATTCCACTTCCAAATGGTTTAGTATGGCCCAATAACCCTTTAGTAAGCTTAGTAACACGTTTGAACTGAAATTGACAGATATCAACATCTCTTGTTTTTATGCCTGCAAAATGCTTTTCAGAGCGCCAGAATCACTTTTCGACCAACAACGTGTTTTTGACCTCACATTGTTGATTTCTCTCAAAACGAATGTATTCCACTTCCAAATGGTTTAGTATGGCCCAATAACCCTTTAGTAAGCTTAGTAACACGTTTGAACTGAAATTGACAGATATCAACATCTCTTGTTTTTATGCCTGCAAAATGCTTTTCAGAGCGCCAGAATCACTTTTCGACCAACAACGTGTTTTTGACCTCACATTGTTGATTTCTCTCAAAACGAATGTATTCCACTTCCAAATGGTTTAGTATGGCCCGATAACCCTTTCGTAAGCTTAGTAACACGTTTGAACTGAAATTGACAGATATCAACATCTCTTGTTGTTATGCCTGCAAAATGCTTTTCAGAGCGCCAGAATCACTTTTCGACCAACAACGTGTTTTTGACCTCACATTGTTGATTTCGCTCAAAACTAAAGCATACCACTTCCAAATGGTTTAGTATGGCCCGATAACCCTTTCGTAAGCTTAGTAACACGTTTGAACTGAAATTGACAGATATCAACATCTCTTGTTGTTATGCCTGCAAAATGCTTTTCAGAGCGCCAGAATCACTTTTCGACCAACAATGTGTTTTTGACCTTACATTGTTGATTTTGCTCAAAACGAATGTATTCCACTTCCAAATGGTTTAGTATGGCCCAATAACCCTTTGGTAAGCTTAGTAACACGTTTGCATTGAAATTGACAGATATCAACATTTCTTCTTTTTATGCCTGCAAAATGCTTTTCAGAGCGCTAGAATCACTTTTCGACCAACAACGTGTTTTTGACCTCACATTGTTGATTTCTCTCAAAACGAATGTATTCCACTTCCAAATGGTTTAGTATGGCCCGATAACCCTTTCGTAAGCTTAGTAACACGTTTGAACTGAAATTGACAGATATCAACATCTCTTGTTTTTATGCCTGCAAAATGCTTTTCAGAGCGCCAGAATCACTTTTCGACCAACAACGTGTTTTTGACCTCACATTGTTGATTTCTCTCAAAACGAATGTATTCCACTTCCAAATGGTTTAGTATGGCCCGATAACCCTTTCGTAAGCTTAGTAACACGTTTGAACTGAAATTGACAAATATCAACATCTCTTGTTGTTATGCCTGCAAAATGCTTTTCAGAGCGCCAGAATCACTTTTCGACCAACAAAGTGTTTTTGACCTCACATTGTTGATTTCGCTCAAAACTAAAGCATACCACTTCCAAATGGTTTAGTATGGCCCGATAACCCTTTAGTAAGCTTAGTAACACGTTCGAACTGAAATTGACAGATATCAACATCTCTTGTTTTTATGCCTGCAAAATGCTTTTCAGAGCGCCAGAATCACTTTTCGACCAACAGCGGGTTTTTGACCTCACATTGTTGATTTCTCTCAAAACGAATGTATTCCACTTCCAAATGGTTTAGTATGGCCCAATAACCCTTTGGTAAGCTTTGTAACACGTTTGCATGGAAATTGACGGATATCAACATTTCTTGTTTTTATGCCTGCAAAATGCTTTTCAGAGCACCAGAATCACTTTTCGACCAACAAACGTGTTTTTGACCTTACATTGTTGATTTTGCTCAAAACGAATGTATTCCACTTCCAAATGGTTTAGTATGGCCCAATAACCCTTTAGTAAGCTTAGTAACACGTTTGAACTGAAATTGACAGATATCAACATCTCTTGTTTTTATGCCTGCAAAATGCTTTTCAGAGCGCCAGAATCACTTTTCGATCAACAACGTGTTTTTGACTTTACATGGTTGATTTTGCTCAAAACTACTTCCAAATGGTGGAGTATGGCCCTATAACCCATTGCTGAGCTTAGTAACACGTTTGCATTGAAATTGACAGAGATATCAACATTTCTTGTTTTTATGCCTGCAAAATGCTTTTCAGAGCGCCAGAATCACTTTTCGACCAACAACGTGTTTTTGACCTCACATTGTTGATTTCACTCAAAACGAATGTGTTCCACTTCCAAATGGTTTAGTATGGCCCAATAACCCTTTAGTAAGCTTAGTAACACGTTTGCATTGAAATTGATAGAGATATCAACATTTCTTGTTTTTATGCCTGCAAAATGCTTTTCAGAGCGCCAGAATCACTTTTCGATCAACAACGTGTTTTTGACTTTACATGGTTGATTTTGCTCAAAACTACTTCCAAATGGTGGAGTATGGCCCTATAACCCATTGCTGAGCTTAGTAACACGTTTGCATTGAAATTGACAGAGATATCAACATTTCTTGTTTTTATGCCTGCAAAATGCTTTTCAGAGCGCCAGAATCACTTTTCGACCAACAACGTGTTTTTGACCTCACATTGTTGATTTCACTCAAAACGAATGTGTTCCACTTCCAAATGGTTTAGTATGGCCCAATAACCCTTTAGTAAGCTTAGTAACACGTTTGCATTGAAATTGACAGAGATATCAACATTTCTTGTTTTTATGCCTGCAAAATGCTTTTCAGAGCGCCAGAATCACTTTTCGATCAACAACGCGTTTTTGACTTTACATGGTTGATTTTGCTCAAAACTACTTCCAAATGGTGGAGTATGGCCCTATAACCCATTGCTGAGCTTAGTAACACGTTTGCATTGAAATTGACAGAGATATCAACATTTCTTGTTTTTATGCCTGCAAAATGCTTTTCAGAGCGCCAGAATCACTTTTCGATCAACAACGTGTTTTTGACCTCACATTGTTGATTTCTCTCAAAACGAATGTATTCCACTTCCAAAGGGTTTAGTATGGCCCGATAACCCTTTAGTAAGCTTAGTAACGCGTTTGAACTGAAATTGACAGATATCAACATCTCTTGTTTTTATGCCTGCAAAATGTTTTTCAGAGCGCCAGAATCACTTTTTGACAGACAATGTGTTTTTGACTTTACATGGTTGATTTTGCTCAGAACTACTTCCAAATGGTGGAGTATGGCCCTATAACCCATTGCTGAGCTTAGTAACACGTTTGCATTGAAATTGACAGAGATATCAACAGTTCTTGTTTTTATGCCTGCAAAATGCTTTTCAGAGCGCCAGAATCACTTTTCGACCAACAACGTGTTTTTGACCTCACATTGTTGATTTCACTCAAAACGAATGTATTCCACTTCCAAATGGTTTAGTATGGCCCAATAACCCTTTAGTAAGCTTAGTAACACGTTTGCATTGAAATTGACAGAGATATCAACATTTCTTGTTTTTATGCCTGCAAAATGCTTTTCAGAGCGCCAGAATCACTTTTCGACCAACAACGTGTTTTTGACCTCACATTGTTGATTTCACTCAAAACGAATGTATTCCACTTCCAAATGGTTTAGTATGGCCCAATAACCCTTTAGTAAGCTTAGTAACACGTTTGAACTGAAATTGACAGAGATATCAACATTTCTTGTTTTTATGCCTGCAAAATGCTTTTCAGAGCGCCAGAATCACTTTTCGACCAACAACGTGTTTTTGACCTCACATTGTTGATTTCACTCAAAACGAATGTATTCCACTTCCAAATGGTTTAGTATGGCCCAATAACCCTTTAGTAAGCTTAGTAACACGTTTGAACTGAAATTGACAGAGATATCAACATTTCTTGTTTTTATGCCTGCAAAATGCTTTTCAGAGCGCCAGAATCACTTTTCGACCAACAACGTGTTTTTGACTTTACATGGTTGATTTTGCTCAAAACTACTTCCAAATGGTGGAGTATGGCCCTATAACCCACTGCTGAGCTTAGTAACACGTTTGCATTGAAATTGACAGAGATATCAACATTTCTTGTTTTTATGCCTGCAAAATGCTTTTCAGAGCGCCAGAATCACTTTTCGATCAACAACGTGTTTTTGACTTTACATGGTTGATTTTGCTCAAAACTACTTCCAAATGGTGGAGTATGGCCCTATAACCCATTGCTGAGCTTAGTAACACGTTTGCATTGAAATTGACAGAGATATCAACATTTCTTGTTTTTATGCCTGCAAAATGCTTTTCAGAGCGCCAGAATCACTTTTCGACCAACAACGTGTTTTTGACCTCACATTGTTGATTTCACTCAAAACGAATGTATTCCCCTTCCAAATGGTTTAGTATGGCCCAATAACCCTTTAGTAAGCTTAGTAACACGTTTGAACTGAAATTGACAGAGATATCAACATTTCTTGTTTTTATGCCTGCAAAATGCTTTTCAGAGCGCCAGAATCACTTTTCGATCAACAACGTGTTCTTGACTTTACACGGTTGATTTTGCTCAAAACTACTTCCAAATGGTGGAGTATGGCCCTATAACCCACTGCTGAGCTTAGTAACACGTTTGCATTGAAATTGACAGAGACAGAGATATCAACATTTCTTGTTTTTATGCCTGCAAAATGCTTTTCAGAGCGCCAGAATCACTTTTCGACCAACAACGTGTTTTTGACCTCACATTGTTGATTTCACTCAAAACGAATGTATTCCACTTCCAAATGGTTTAGTATGGCCCAATAACCCTTTAGTAAGCTTAGTAACACGTTTGAACTGAAATTGACAGAGATATCAACATTTCTTGTTTTTATGCCTGCAAAATGCTTTTCAGAGCGCCAGAATCACTTTTCGACCAACAACATGTTTTTGACCTCACATTGTTGATTTCACTCAAAACGAATGTGTTCCACTTCCGAATGGTTTAGTATGGCCCAATAACCCTTTAGTAAGCTTAGTAACACGTTTGCATTGAAATTGACAGAGATATCAACATTTCTTGTTTTTATGCCTGCAAAATGCTTTTCAGAGCGCCAGAATCACTTTTCGACCAACAACGTGTTTTTGACCTCACATTGTTGATTTCTCTCAAAACGAATGTATTCCACTTCCAAATGGTTTAGTATGGCCCGATAACCCTTTAGTAAGCTTAGTAACACGTTTGAACTGAAATTGACAGAGATATCAACATCTCTTGTTTTTATGCCTGCAAAATGTTTTTCAGAGCGCCAGAATCACTTTTTGACAGACAATGTGTTTTTGACTTTACATGGTTGATTTTGCTCAGAACTACTTCCAAATGGTGGAGTATGGCCCTATAACCCATTGCTGAGCTTAGTAACACGTTTGCATTGAAATTGACAGAGATATCAACATTTCTTGTTTTTATGCCTGCAAAATGCTTTTCAGAGCGCCAGAATCACTTTTCGATCAGCAACGTGTTTTTGACCTCACATTGTTGATTTCTCTCAAAACGAATGTATTCCACTTCCAAATGGTTTAGTATGGCCCGATAACCCTTTAGTAAGCTTAGTAACACGTTTGAACTGAAATTGACAGAGATATCAACATTTCTTGTTTTTATGCCTGCAAAATGCTTTTCAGAGCGCCAGAATCACTTTTCGACCAACAACGTGTTTTTGACCTCACATTGTTGATTTCACTCAAAACGAATGTATTCCACTTCCAAATGGTTTAGTATGGCCCAATAACCCTTTAGTAAGCTTAGTAACACGTTTGAACTGAAATTGACAGAGATATCAACATTTCTTGTTTTTATGCCTGCAAAATGCTTTTCAGAGCGCCAGAATCACTTTTCGACCAACAACGTGTTTTTGACTTTACATGGTTGATTTTGCTCAAAACTACTTCCAAATGGTGGAGTATGGCCCTATAACCCACTGCTGAGCTTAGTAACACGTTTGCATTGAAATTGACAGAGATATCAACATTTCTTGTTTTTATGCCTGCAAAATGCTTTTCAGAGCGCCAGAATCACTTTTCGATCAACAACGTGTTTTTGACTTTACATGGTTGATTTTGCTCAAAACTACTTCCAAATGGTGGAGTATGGCCCTATAACCCATTGCTGAGCTTAGTAACACGTTTGCATTGAAATTGACAGAGATATCAACATTTCTTGTTTTTATGCCTGCAAAATGCTTTTCAGAGCGCCAGAATCACTTTTCGACCAACAACGTGTTTTTGACCTCACATTGTTGATTTCACTCAAAACGAATGTATTCCCCTTCCAAATGGTTTAGTATGGCCCAATAACCCTTTAGTAAGCTTAGTAACACGTTTGAACTGAAATTGACAGAGATATCAACATTTCTTGTTTTTATGCCTGCAAAATGCTTTTCAGAGCGCCAGAATCACTTTTCGATCAACAACGTGTTCTTGACTTTACACGGTTGATTTTGCTCAAAACTACTTCCAAATGGTGGAGTATGGCCCTATAACCCACTGCTGAGCTTAGTAACACGTTTGCATTGAAATTGACAGAGACAGAGATATCAACATTTCTTGTTTTTATGCCTGCAAAATGCTTTTCAGAGCGCCAGAATCACTTTTCGACCAACAACGTGTTTTTGACCTCACATTGTTGATTTCACTCAAAACGAATGTATTCCACTTCCAAATGGTTTAGTATGGCCCAATAACCCTTTAGTAAGCTTAGTAACACGTTTGAACTGAAATTGACAGAGATATCAACATTTCTTGTTTTTATGCCTGCAAAATGCTTTTCAGAGCGCCAGAATCACTTTTCGACCAACAACATGTTTTTGACCTCACATTGTTGATTTCACTCAAAACGAATGTGTTCCACTTCCGAATGGTTTAGTATGGCCCAATAACCCTTTAGTAAGCTTAGTAACACGTTTGCATTGAAATTGACAGAGATATCAACATTTCTTGTTTTTATGCCTGCAAAATGCTTTTCAGAGCGCCAGAATCACTTTTCGACCAACAACGTGTTTTTGACCTCACATTGTTGATTTCTCTCAAAACGAATGTATTCCACTTCCAAATGGTTTAGTATGGCCCGATAACCCTTTAGTAAGCTTAGTAACACGTTTGAACTGAAATTGACAGAGATATCAACATTTCTTGTTTTTATGCCTGCAAAATGCTTTTCAGAGCGCCAGAATCACTTTTCGATCAACAACGCGTTTTTGACTTTACATGGTTGATTTTGCTCAAAACTACTTCCAAATGGTGGAGTATGGCCCTATAACCCATTGCTGAGCTTAGTAACACGTTTGCATTGAAATTGACAGAGATATCAACATTTCTTGTTTTTATGCCTGCAAAATGCTTTTCAGAGCGCCAGAATCACTTTTCGATCAACAACGTGTTTTTGACCTCACATTGTTGATTTCTCTCAAAACGAATGTATTCCACTTCCAAAGGGTTTAGTATGGCCCGATAACCCTTTAGTAAGCTTAGTAACGCGTTTGAACTGAAATTGACAGATATCAACATCTCTTGTTTTTATGCCTGCAAAATGTTTTTCAGAGCGCCAGAATCACTTTTTGACAGACAATGTGTTTTTGACTTTACATGGTTGATTTTGCTCAGAACTACTTCCAAATGGTGGAGTATGGCCCTATAACCCATTGCTGAGCTTAGTAACACGTTTGCATTGAAATTGACAGAGATATCAACATTTCTTGTTTTTATGCCTGCAAAATGCTTTTCAGAGCGCCAGAATCACTTTTCGATCAACAACGTGTTTTTGACCTCACATTGTTGATTTCTCTCAAAACGAATGTATTCCACTTCCAAATGGTTTAGTATGGCCCGATAACCCTTTAGTAAGCTTAGTAACACGTTTGAACTGAAATTGACAGAGATATCAACATTTCTTGTTTTTATGCCTGCAAAATGCTTTTCAGAGCGCCAGAATCACTTTTCGACCAACAACGTGTTTTTGACCTCACATTGTTGATTTCACTCAAAACGAATGTGTTCCACTTCCAAATGGTTTAGTATGGCCCAATAACCCTTTAGTAAGCTTAGTAGCACGTTTGCATTGAAATTGACAGAGATATCAACATTTCTTGTTTTTATGCCTGCAAAATGCTTTTCAGAGCGCCAGAATCACTTTTCGACCAACAACGTGTTTTTGACCTCACATTGTTGATTTCACTCAAAACGAATGTATTCCACTTCCAAATGGTTTAGTATGGCCCAATAACCCTTTAGTAAGCTTAGTAACACGTTTGAACTGAAATTGACAGAGATATCAACATTTCTTGTTTTTATGCCTGCAAAATGCTTTTCAGAGCGCCAGAATCACTTTTCGACCAACAACGTGTTTTTGACCTCACATTGTTGATTTCACTCAAAACGAATGTATTCCACTTCCAAATGGTTTAGTATGGCCCAATAACCCTTTAGTAAGCTTAGTAACACGTTTGAACTGAAATTGACAGAGATATCAACATTTCTTGTTTTTATGCCTGCAAAATGCTTTTCAGAGCGCCAGAATCACTTTTCGACCAACAACGTGTTTTTGACCTCACATTGTTGATTTCACTCAAAACGAATGTGTTCCACTTCCAAATGGTTTTGTATGGCCCAATAACCCTTTAGTAAGCTTAGTAACACGTTTGCATTGAAATTGACAGAGATATCAACATTTCTTGTTTTTATGCCTGCAAAATGCTTTTCAGAGCGCCAGAATCACTTTTCGACCAACAACGTGTTTTTGACCTCACATTGTTGATTTCACTCAAAACGAATGTATTCCACTTCCAAATGGTTTAGTATGGCCCA